>NC_135218.1:11267015-11337015 GCF_052324685.1 Brachyhypopomus gauderio
TTTTTTTTGGATCTCGACCCTAACCCTAACCCCCAGCACACTGGATGTGAAATGAAGCAGTGACTACGATCGTAAGGTCAGAAGGTCAACTCTGATTTGTTTGTATTTGTTTGGGTAAACTACAGAAATAATTTGCCTTTCTGCTCTCTCCCTGCACTCCACTTCACTTTTAGAAGACCATAAATAATAAGAGCATTTACTGCTCTTTTGTTTCTGGCCAGCAGCGCCGGTGCATCATAAGAGCGAACACAAGGTCTGGCGTTGATTTGTGGCATTTGGAAACTGTTACTGTTGTCTTTCAGCACATGGACAAAAAGAATGATAAATAAAGTCAGTAAAGCAGGCTAATTCAAATGCTAGAATAATTAACCAAAGGCATAACTAAACATTAGGTTTGCTAATCTCTTAAATATGAACTTCTTGTTTAAAATGATTTTTCTTTATTTGGTTGGTAAGGTAGTTAGTAAGGTATATTATTCAGTAAATTCTTAATTTATTCAGTAACCTCATTGAAACTGTTTTTCACTGCTTTGCATCCACCACTGAATGAATGACAAATGCTTTCAGTCATGAAGAAAAACCTGCTGAGCAGATAAAGAATTCTATGCAATATGTAGGTAGAGATCAAAAAAGCAAAGAATGCACTGGCTAAACTCAGTGGGTCAAATCAGTTGTAAATCAAGAGCTGATATCGAACACATTTTTCTGACTCATATTGCAATTGTAAATGAAGTTGCACCTGTGTTTTGGAATTAAAGTTCCAGCCCTAAATGTGGAAGGGGCTGGTCTGGGACACCAGACCTCACGGCTGAGTGTTCTGGACATGTTGGGTTCTGGGACACCAGACCTCACGGCTGAGCGTTCTGGACATGTTGGGTTCTGGGACACCAGACCTCACGGCTGAGCCTTCTGGACATTTTGGGTTTTGGGACGCCAGATCTCACAGCTGAGTTTCCTGGACGTGTTGGGTATTGGGAGGCCAGACCTCACGGCTGAGTTTTCTGGACATGTTGGGTTCTGGGACACCAGACCTCACGGCTGAGCCTTCTGGATGTGTTGGGTTCTGGGATGCCTGGCCTCATGGCTGACCCTTCTGGAGGTGTTGTGGGCTTAATTCAGCAAAACTTCAACAAAGGGAATTTGCCTACCCGTTGACTTCTATGAAGAGCTTGTAGTAGGTTCTAGTATGAAGGTAGTGAGCTAAGTCCTACATAACACTAGTGAAGTCCTCTTCAAAGCTCTAATGGGAAAGGATATTTGATTATATCTTATAGCATGGTGTTACTATGTTTAAAATGCAGCTCTTTGGAAGTTCTGCATTTTTATTAATTGTTATTCATTGCTACTTTGATGTTAGCTCAGTTAATTGTTCAAGTGAATATCAAAAGCAGCGTGTTTGCTACAGTCTGGCAGATAGTACATAAAAACAACTGTAGATTTCTGGGGCAAAATCATATGTACAGCTGAGATGAACATCTCATACCGATGTATGAATCTACAGGGTACCTTTGAAACGTAGACATTGCTTGGCGTCTACGTGGCTTAACAATACAGATATAAATTACATTGATTGAAAGCGAATATTTTGAAAATCAAAACCATGGATGTTTCACTGACACAATGTGATGTAATATGGAGTCAAAAAGCAATCATTTTACTGTTCAATTACTTGTGGACTCTCCACACAGATTGTATGTGAATATAATAATAATAATAATAGAATGAAATGTACTCCAAAAAGAACACTTATTAACAAGACAACATGCTCTAAGTTTGGTCTAGTCTAATCAGCATATGACTAATCTATTAAGCAACTGATGCTTATTCTATTTCTAGCTTGTAAACATTTTTAAACAATAGCAATGTAATTTATTGTGGAGGAGTCTGTGTACAAACATACTTTATGCATAGAACCTCAGGTTTTATTAATGAAACCTCAGGCTTTATGTATAAACTTAAGGCTTAAATTTAATTGGTTTGCCTGTCTGAGTCACTTTTTCATTTTTATAGTTTAGCTGAGTGATTCACTGTGTATGTTATCTTTCTGTATTTATCCATTGGGAGGACACATATGCATGTACTCTTTCCAGCAAACATACTGTGACCTAGTCAGGCACAATTACTGCCTGTTTGCCTGGAAACTTCTAGGAATCAAATTATGTTTTCCACCAGTCCGAGTGCTTTGTTTTCCTAATTTGTTCTCTCTCCCTCCCTCCCTCCCTCCCTCCCTGTATCTCTTTGTTTATCTGTCTATGGAAGCTGGAGTGTGTGGAGAGAAGAAGACTGAAGGAAACTCTGACTGATAAGGAGAGAGAGAGTGTTTGGAGATTATGTTCCAGACGTCTCACGAGGTACCACCATTGCTGTTCTGGATGTTTCTGTGTGTACCCTGGTAGTGTAGTACAGACACATACTGATAATTACATTATAGGATCTTGAAGAGTGGATTGGAAAGAGTGGAAAATCTTGTCTTAAATCTTGTGGGTTTCATTTTTTCTGTGTGTGTGTGTGTGTGTGTGTGTGTGTGTGTGTGTGTGTGTGTGTGTGTGTGTGTGTGTGTGTGTGTGTGTGTGTGTGTGTATATATGGTTTACAAAGACTAAAAACAAGGTTACTGACCAGCATTACAAGGACACCCAGGTATACAAGGACATCCCAAGTGTCCTTGTAATTCCGAGAGCATGAATGTTGTTTTCTGACTTAAATAAATCAAATCAAATCAAATCAAATATATTTGTATAGCACTTTTCACAACATATGTTGTCACAAAGCGCTTTACAGGATTAAGAATCCCCAAGAGATTTTTGGAGTTTCCAAAAAATGTCCTTTTATACCACAATGTGTATGTGTGTTACAATGATGTCCTCTGAAACCAATGAATGGTATAGAAGTATTACACAATTTGGCGGGAATTTTTACAACATTTCCCGCGAAACAATGTAACCAATTTCCTCGCGGAACGAAGGCATCATTTTTTCCCGTGAAAGAGGAGGATTGTCACAGAGGCAGGATCTTCACGGAGGGGCAGGATCACAGAATTTAAAAGTAAGTAATTTGTTTGTATTATTTCCTATATTTCATAAAATTAATATAAATTTTATGGCACAAATAAATGTAAAAGATGTGGGAAATACACATATTTGTCATATTGGGCCATCCACATGACGTCTGACGTTTAATATATGTTTACGATGACAAAACAAGCATTCATTCAAAACAATTAAAATCATAAAACAGGTACGGTGACAGATAAACGCGCACTCTCATAAGCAGCTGTGATCATCGCTGTGCGTGTGGCGTTGTGGTCTGTCGCTGACTTGTTAAAGGAGAGAACGGGCCTCTACGCCTCCATGTAGCTAATGTTATATTGGAAATCCCATAGGGTCGCTAGCGGAAATTAGCATTATAATCGCGTTGCTAATTTGCTTTCTAAAACATCACGTACAGCATATTTTCTCATGTAGAAGCATCAAAGCACTCATAAATGTTTGTGATCTAAACAGCAGGCTAGAGCTACTCATTCTATATTGTGTTTTGTACTGTGCTGGTGTGAATAGCTAAGAAATTATATGGCACAATTAGCTTGATGCTAATGTTATATTGGAAATCCCATAAGGTCGCTAGCGGAAATTAGCATTATGATCGCGTTGCTAATTTGCTTTCTAAAACATCACGTACAGCATATTTTCTCATGTAGAAGCATCAAAGCACTGTTTCTGCTTCTATCATGACTCTGAAGAACACACCCACGGCAGCTCATACTAACTGAACATACCCCTAACTGAAAAGAAAAAATCTATCTATCTATCTATCTATCTATCTATCTATCTATCTATCTATCTATCTATCTATCTATCTATCTATCTATCTATGTGTTAGAAGCATTTGTGTTTCTGCTTCTATCATGACTCTGAAGAACACACCCACGGCAGCTCATACTAACTGAACATACCCCTAACTAAAAAGAAAAAAAATCTATCTATCTATCTATCTATCTATCTATCTATCTATCTATCTATCTATCTATCTATCTATCTATCTATATCTATGTGTTAGAAGCATTTGATAGAAGCATTTGTGTTTCTGCTTCTATCATGACTGAAGAACACACCCACGGCAGCTCATACTAACTGAACATACCCCTAACTGAAAAGAAAAAAATCTATCTATCTATCTATCTATCTATCTATCTATCTATCTATCTATCTATCTATCTATCTATCTATCTATCTATCTATCTATCTATCTATATCTATGTGTTAGAAGCATTTGTGTTTCTGCTTCTATCATGACTCTGAAGAACACACCCACGGCAGCTCATACTAACTGAACATACCCCTAACTAAAAAGAAAAAAAATCTATCTATCTATCTATCTATCTATCTATCTATCTATCTATCTATCTATCTATCTATCTATCTATCTATCTATCTATCTATATCTATGTGTTAGAAGCATTTGATAGAAGCATTTGTGTTTCTGCTTCTATCATGACTCTGAAGAACACACCCACGGCAGCTCATACTAACTGAACATACCCCTAACTGAAAAGAAAAAAATCTATCTATCTATCTATCTATCTATCTATCTATCTATCTATCTATCTATCTATCTATCTATCTATCTATCTATCTATCTTGGTATTTGTCCTTAATTCTGTATATGTGTACATTTAGTTATGGTTTAAAGGGACATGATTTATGTTTCAGGCCTCAATTATTAGGTGTATTGGTATTTGTTCATGATTCTGTATGTGTACATTTAGTTATGGTTTAAAGGGACATGATTTCTATATCGGGTCATGTATTTAGTGTCTTGCTGTTGGTTATGACTGACATCTTTGTACATTTATATATGGTTCACAGGGGATGATAGTAGCTATATCGTGACAACTATTTAGTGTCTTGGTATTTGTCCTTAATTCTGTATATGTGTACATTTAGTTATGGTTTAAAGGGACATGATTTCTGTTTCAGGCCTCAGTTATTTAGTGTATTGGTATTTGTTCATGATTCTGTATGTGTACATTTAGTTATGGTTTAAAGGGACATGATTTATGTTTCAGGACTCAAGTATTTAGTGTATTGGTATTTGTTCATGATTCTGTATGTGTACATTTAGTTATGGTTTAAAGGGACATGATTTCTATTTCAGGACTCAAGTATTTAGTGTCTTGCTGTTGGTTATGACTGACATCTTTGTACATTTATATATGGTTCACGGGGGATGATAGTAGCTATATCGTGACAACTATTTAGTGTCTTGGTATTTGTCCTTAATTCTGTATATGTGTACATTTAGTTATGGTTTAAAGGGACATGATTTCTGTTTCAGGCCTCAGTTATTTAGTGTATTGGTATTTGTTCATGATTCTGTATGTGTACATTTAGTTATGGTTTAAAGGGACATGATTTCTATTTCAGGACTCAAGTATTTAGTGTCTTGCTGTTGGTTATGACTGACATCTTTGTGCATTTATATATGGTTCACAGGGGATGATAGTAGCTATATCGTGACAACTATTTAGTGTCTTGGTATTTGTCCTTAATTGTGTATATGTGTACATTTAGTTATGGTTTAAAGGGACATGATTTCTGTTTCAGGCCTCAATTATTTAGTGTATTGGTATTTGTTCATGATTCTGTATGTGTACATTTAGTTATGGTTTAAAGGGACATGATTTCTGTTTCAGGCCTCAATTATTTAGTGTATTGGTATTTGTTCATGATTCTGTATGTGTACATTTAGTTATGGTTTAAAGGGACATGATTTCTATTTCAGGACTCAAGTATTTAGTGTCTTGCTGTTGGTTATGACTGACATCTTTGTGCATTTATATATGGTTCACAGGGGATGATAGTAGCTATATCGTGACAACTATTTAGTGTCTTGGTATTTGTCCTTAATTGTGTATATGTGTACATTTAGTTATGGTTTAAAGGGACATGATTTCTGTTTCAGGCCTCAATTATTTAGTGTATTGGTATTTGTTCATGATTCTGTATGTGTACATTTAGTTATGGTTTAAAGGGACATGATTTCTGTTTCAGGCCTCAATTATTTAGTGTATTGGTATTTGTTCATGATTCTGTATGTGTACATTTAGTTATGGTTTAAAAGGACATGATTTCTATATCGGGTCATGTATTTAGTGTCTTGCTGTTGGTTATGACTGACATCTTTGTACGTTTATATATGGTTGACAGGGGATGATAGTAGCTATATCGTGACAACTATTTAGTGTCTTGGTATTTGTCCTTAATTCTGTATATGTGTACATTTAGTTATGGTTTAAAGGGACATGATTTCTGTTTCAGGCCTCAGTTATTTAGTGTATTGGTATTTGTTCATGATTCTGTATGTGTACATTTAGTTATGGTTTAAAGGGACATGATTTCTGTTTCAGGCCTCAATTATTTAGTGTATTGGTATTTGTTCATGATTCTGTATGTGTACATTTAGTTATGGTTTAAAGGGACACGATTTCTGTTTCAGGCCTCAATTATTTAGTGTATTGGTATTTGTTCATGATTCTGTATGTGTACATTTAGTTATGGTTTAAAAGGACATGATTTCTATATCGGGTCATGTATTTAGTGTCTTGCTGTTGGTTATGACTGACATCTTTGTACATTTATATATGGTTGACAGGGGATGATAGTAGCTATATCGTGACAACTATTTAGTGTCTTGGTATTTGTCCTTAATTCTGTATATGTGTACATTTAGTTATGGTTTAAAGGGACATGATTTCTGTTTCAGGCCTCAGTTATTTAGTGTATTGGTATTTGTTCATGATTCTGTATGTGTACATTTAGTTATGGTTTAAAGGGACATGATTTCTGTTTCAGGCCTCAATTATTTAGTGTATTGGTATTTGTTCATGATTCTGTATGTGTACATTTAGTTATGGTTTAAAGGGACATGATTTCTGTTTCAGGCCTCAATTATTTAGTGTATTGGTATTTGTTCATGATTCTGTATGTGTACATTTAGTTATGGTTTAAAAGGACATGATTTCTATATCGGGTCATGTATTTAGTGTCTTGCTGTTGGTTATGACTGACATCTTTGTACATTTATATATGGTTGACAGGGGATGATAGTAGCTATATCGTGACAACTATTTAGTGTCTTGGTATTTGTCCTAATTCTGTATATGTGTACATTTAGTTATGGTTTAAAGGGACATGATTTCTGTTTCAGGCCTCAATTATTTAGTGTATTGGTATTTGTTCATGATTCTGTATGTGTACATTTAGTTATGGTTTAAAAGGACATGATTTCTATATCGGGTCATGTATTTAGTGTCTTGCTGTTGGTTATGACTGACATCTTTGTACATTTATATATGGTTGACAGGGGATGATAGTAGCTATATCGTGACAACTATTTAGTGTCTTGGTATTTGTCCTAATTCTGTATATGTGTACATTTAGTTATGGTTTAAAGGGACATGATTTCTGTTTCAGGCCTCAATTATTTAGTGTATTGGTATTTGTTCATGATTCTGTATGTGTACATTTAGTTATGGTTTAAAAGGACATGATTTCTATATCGGGTCATGTATTTAGTGTCTTGCTGTTGGTTATGACTGACATCTTTGTACATTTATATATGGTTCACACGGGATGATGGTATTAAATTAATACCATTGCTAGTATGCTCTGTGTCACGGTGATCCGGCCCCTTGGCTCAAGGGAGACTTGAGCCAAGACTAATTCCTGAGACTGGCATGATTGCTTCCATATTTTTACACTTCCCTCGCCCGTCACAGTAATGATAAACCTAATCATGTCCCTTTAAACCATAACTAAATGTACACATATTATAGAGAATCAGGAACAAATACCAATACACTAAATACATGAGTCCTGAAACAGAAATCATGTCCCTTTAAACCATAACGAAATGTACACATATACAGAATTGAGGAGAATTATATATTGTCTTTTGACTCCCTCTCCTTGTCCCTCCCTCTCTGCTGCTGTAATATTGCAAATTTCCCCGCTGCGGGATCAATAAAGGACTATCTTATCTTATCTTATCTTACACTAAATACTTGAGTCCTGAAATAGAAATCATGTCCCTTTAAACCATAACTAAATGTACACATATACACAATTAAGGACAAATACCAAGACACTAAATACATGACCCGATATAGAAATCATGTCCCTTTAAACCATAACTAAATGTACACATACAGAATCATGAACAAATACCAATACACTAAATACTTGAGTCCTGAAACAGAAATCATGTCCCTTTAAACCATAACTAAATGTACACATACAGAATCATGAACAAATACCAATACACTAAATAACTGAGGCCTGAAACAGAAATCATGTCCCTTTAAACCATAACTAAATGTACACATATACAGAATTGAGGACAAATACCAAGACACTAAATACTTGTCATGATATAGCTACTATCATCCCCTGTGAACCATATATAAATGTACAAAGATGGCAGACATAATCAAACAGCAAGACACTAAATACATGACCCGATATAGAAATAATGTCCCTTTAAACCATAACTAAATGTACACATACAGAATCATGAACAAATACCAATATCAAATACCAAATACCAATGTGCAATAGCTACTACTTCAATGTGCAATAACACCTTACATAAGATTACTACATTTTTAATAGCATATTTTCTGTAACCAGTATACATACATTTTTTGTTTTTGTTTTTTTTTTATTTAAATTATTATCTGCCTTATATATTGTCTTTTGACTCCCTCTCCTTGTCCCTCCCTCTCTGCTGCTGTAATATTGCAAATTTCCCCGCTGCGGGATCAATAAAGGACTATCTTATCTTATCTTATCTTACACTAAATACTTGAGTCCTGAAATAGAAATCATGTCCCTTTAAACCATAACTAAATGTACACATACAGAATCATGAACAAATACCAATACACTAAATAATTGAGGCCTGAAACATAAATCATGTCCCTTTAAACCATAACTAAATGTACACATACAGAATCATGAACAAATACCAATACACTAAATACTTGAGTCCTGAAACAGAAGGGCTGTTAGAACAAAAAGACAAAAATTAAATAATAGAGATCAATAGTTATGTCCCGATGCTTCTTTGTCTACTGAAGACACTCTTATTCTTCTTGGACATCATCTGCACCCTGGTTCTGCTGGAGTCCAGCAGAGAGTTCTGTAGTGTGTTCTGAGATGACATTCTATTCTCTGCTGTTAAATGCCTATGTGATTTGTCTGGCTGATCTGGGGCTTATTCCAGTCCTAGCAACTTAATCAACAGATCTTTGACTCAGCCAGCTTCCCTGCTTCCTGCTCAGTGGGTCTTCAACCTCCTGTTTCTGAATCTGTCTTGTCCCATCTCTGGTCCATCACATCAGCAGTATGTGCATGTTCCTCTGGCTGAGGAACTGGCCTCTGTCTTGCATTTAGTAGAGAACATGTAGTGTTCCTGTTTCCCTGTTTTTACGTTGCGTCACAGGCCTCTACTGAGGCATCCAGAAACTAGAGCCCTCCACTGAACTTTCCAAGCTTTCACCGGACTTCCTAGAGCTTGGAACAAGGGTTTACTAGTCAGAAGACCAGGCCTGAAGTCTCCTTACCTGCAGTTGACATTGTTGTTGCTTCTGTTTCCCTTCAAAATGGAGGACATCACCACTTTGATTAATTCTAACATTAATCAGCCTGTGGCTGTTCTGGGACTTCAGGTACTCTCAGGCCATGGTTGGGCTCCTTAAGCAACACTGTATTCCCAAACCAGGTGCCCCACTAGGTTCCCCAAGCCAGAGTCCCCTACCAGACTCCCGAAGCTCTAGGCCTCAGATACACCAAAAGCTAAAAGACACCTCTAGGCTCCTCAAGCCAGGCGCTCCCTGACTGAAAAAGTCACCTCTTAATCTATCGCTGCCCAGGGTCTTCACCTCATGTCAAACAGGCTCAGAAGCAACTAGCCTCCACCACTACTCCCAAGCCACAGGACCCTCCAAGTTTCACCAATCTTCCATTGGGCTTCCAATTCCTAGGTCTGAGACCTCTGCTGTAGTGTCTTTGTCATCACTGATCCACAAGCCACCAGCCATACAAGTCACGTTCGTCACAGTGCAAGCTTCTCAAGTCAGAGGCCCCTACTGAGCTACACATGCTAGATACCTCCAACATACCACAGCTGCTTTCCCAAACTGCCAGCTTCCTCTGCCATTTTCAGTGTGAGGCCTTTGCTGTGATTCTTAAGTCAAAGGGCTCCACTGGGCTCCTCAATCTAAAGGTATCTGTCAGGTTCTCCAAGCCAGAAACCTTCCCAAAGCCAGAGGCCTTCACCAGGCTACACAACAACGTTCCCTTCAGTCCTGCTCCATAAGATAATATTCCTAAAAGAAACTTTAAAGTTTTCCAATGTTTATTGCTAAATTATAATACAATAAAATATGTCCTATACTTGTAATGCTGTGCCATCAAAACAGTCAGTTCTTTTGTTATGTTCAAGTATTCATATGTATTAAGGAATTAATGTTTTGAGGGCTGTAGTACAAGGATGGATTATAGCTCTACATATGTTTAGAATTGTGCACGTTATCAAACTATTGCAAAAACGATTTCTGAAATGTACTGTTGGTGCAGGCACTACTGAGACTTCTGTTGCTGGCAATAATGGTAGGATTTTTGATGTTCACTCTATTTTTGTGCATGTTTATTTCTTAATGACTGTTTAAAAATGCTATTAAACTGTATTAATTATTTATAATAGAGCTCATCAGAAAAAGGAAAAGGGCCTACACAAAGAAGCCTTGGACCACCACGGAAGTCAAAGCCGTCATGACACATTTTGGGCGGCACATCAGGAATGGGAAGTTAGCTTCTTTAATAGAATGTGACGCTTGCAGAAAGGCAGAACACCCAATTCTGGAGACACGGACAGTTCAAAATATTAGAGATTTTGTACGTAACAAGGGATTATATTACAAGCATGCTACCCTTAAATAACTCACTATCTGCTGTAGGTGCCTTTAATAAGGCTTTATGAGTATGTACATCGCTATGCATTGTAGGTTCTTTTCATTTATAGGACCTTATGAGTTTTTACACCCCCATTTTTAAATAGGGCGTTCTGAGTTTGTAGTTTGCTTTAAAGAGGACCATATGAGCTTGCAGGCATGAAAATCTGTCACCTTTCGGCGAAATTCGCCGTTTTGAAGTTGAAAAGGGTGACCTACGTGAATCGTGTAGATCCGATGAGTTTTTTGTTGGGGGGGGGGGGGGGTCAGGAGATTATATGTATATATTTTAATTATCATATTGACTTAATAAGCAAACAGAGCACTTCCGAAATCGGCAATTTCAATGACACCGTGGCCAGCAGTTTCCGCCCAGAACCTTCATAGAGGCCAAATAGCGTTTCAATCATACGAACATTCTTCATTCATGTTATTAATTTACTGCTAAGCGGGACGAGAAGCAGGACCTAGTGCTACACCGGGGACAAGACAGAAGAGCGAACATTTACCACTACATTTACCACATCATACATTTACCACTACATTTACCAGATCGTACATTTACCAGTGGATTTAATTGGGTTATTAATGGTTTCAATCGTTTTCATAATTTGCGGTAAAACAGTTACTGCCGTTCGCTACAGCGTTGAACACTGTCAGAGCTACACAAGCTCTTGTGATAAATAGGTAGATAGATAAGCCATTAAGTTCGCGTCAACCCCGTGTAGTTAACGGTGACATAAAATAAGAAACAAGATTTTTTTCTAATGTGTCTGTAGTTGTAACTGGTGAATCCAGGGACGTGTGATAACATTCGCACCAGGGCTGAAAAGGTTGAAGATGAAGTTGTAAACTCTTGTCGTTTGAGTCTGCCCTGTGCTTTAGCCCATGTTAGAAAATAAAAACACGTGAACCCTGGTATTTTTACACTCATTTTCGCCGCTGTTGTATTTATTGGTTCATTAAGATGTAATGGTTTTGACTGAGCCATCTGGAATGGCGAAAGCGGCTTCTCGCGTTTACGATCTGGCTCCATACATTGAATCCAAGACAGTCAAAAAAAATTTTTTTTTATGGATTTCACTATATTTTACGGAGCCCGTAAGGTGACATCATGTAAAAAAATAATAACGCGTGGCCACGACTTATTAACGCGTGGAAACGAGATACTAATGTCGCCTTTCACACGCGGCAACAAAGTTTATTTTTTCACAGCAAAGCAAGCAGATCCCAGGGATGTTCGCGAACTGACTGCCCAAGGAAGGTAAATCTGGCTTTATATAAAGTAATACTTAATTATCTTGTTCGCACGCGTTAATTATCTCGTTCGCACGCGTTAGTAAGTCGTGGCCACGCGTTATTATATTTTTTACATGATGTCACCTTACGGGCTCCGTAATATTTGGCATCACCTGTCGCTGTACCCCCATACACCACCAGCCACCCCCCTGTCGCCGTATCCCCATGACGTCACATGTCAACGCCCCGTTGCCGTATCCCAGTGACGTCACATGCCCCGCCCCCCGGTCTTCTCACCTTTTTAACCCCTGACCCATTTTCATGCCTGGCTTGTAATGTTCTGTAGGTTCTTGGAAGGGCCTTATAAGCTTGTACTTGACATTTGGAGTCTTTTCTTTTGTAAGGGCTCTCAAGAAGTCATACTTAGTGGTTCTTAAACTGGAGCCTTGAGTTATACTGATAGCAGACTTTTATAGTTGTGATTTATATTGTACAGTGGGGAAAATAAGTATTTAGTCAGTCACCAATTGTGCAAGTTCTCCCACTTAAAAAGATGAGAGAGGCTGGTAATTGACATCATAGGTAGACCTCAACTATGAGAGACAAAATGTGGAAAAAAAATTGAGAAAATCATTTTGTCTGACTTTTAAAGAATTTATTTGCAAATAATGGTGGAAAATAAGTATTTGGTCAATAACAAAAGTTCATCTCAATACTTTGTTGTATATCCTCTGTTGGCAATGACAGAGGTCAAACGTTTTCTGTAAGTCTTCACAAGGTTGGCACACACTGTTGCTGGTATGTTGGCCCATTCCTCCATGCAGATCTCCTCTAGAGCAGTGATGTTTTGGGGCTGTCGGCGGGCAACACAGACTTTTAACTCCCTCTAAAGGTTTTCGATGGGGTTGAGATCGGGAGACTGGCTAGGCCACTCCAGGACTTTGAAATGTTTCTTACGAAGCCACTCCTTTGTTGCCCTGGCAGTGTGCTTGGGATCATTGTCATGCTGAAAGACCCAGCCACGTTTCATCTTCATTGCCCTTGCTGATGGAAGGAGGTTTGGACCCAAAATCTCACAATACATGGCCCCATTCATTCTTTCATGTACACGGACCAGTCGTCCCTTTGCAGAGAAACAGCCCCAAAGCATGATGTTGCCACCCCCATGCTTGACAGTTGGTATGGTGTTCTTTGGATGCAACTCAGCATTCACTGTCCTCCAAACACGACGAGTTGTGTTTTTACCAAATAGTTCTACTTTGGTTTCATCTGACCATATGACATTCTCCCAATACTCTTCTGGAACATCCAAATGCTCTCTAGCAAACTTCAGACGTGCCTGGATAGGAACTGGCTTAAGCAGGGGGACACATCTAGCACTGCAAGATCTGAGTCCCTGGCGTCGTAGTGTGTTGCTGATGGTAGCCTTTGTAACGTTGGTCCAAGCTTTCTGCAGGTCATTCACTAGATCCCCCCTTGTGGTTCTGGGATTTTTCCTTACCGTTCTTGTGATCATTTTGACCCCACGGGCTGAGATCTTGCGTGGAGCCCCAGATCGAGGGAGATTAGTAGTGGTCTTGTAGGTCTTCCATTTTCTGATTATTGCTCCCACAGTAGATTTCTTCACACCAAGCTGCTTGCCTATTGCAGATTCAGTCTTCCCAGCCTGGTGCAGGTCTACAATTCGGTTTCTGGTGTCCTCCGACAGCTCTTTCGTCTTCACCATAGTGGAGTTTGGAGTGTGACTGTTTGAGGTTGTGGGCAGGTGTCTTTTATACTGTTAACGACTTCAAACAGGTGCCATTAATACAGGTAATGAGTGGGGGAAAGAGGAGCCTCTTAAAAAAGAAGTTACAGGTCTGTGACAGACAGAAATCTTGCTTGTTTGTAGGTGATCAAATACTTATTTTCCACCATTATTTGCAAATAAATTCTTTAAAAGTCAGACAAAATGATTTTCTCAATTTTTTTTACATTTTGTCTCTCATAGCTGAGGTCTACCTATGATGTCAATTACAGGCCTCTCATCTTTTTAAGTGGGAGAACTTGCACAATTGGTGACTGACTAAATACTTATTTTCCCCACTGTATCTAGTAAATGTAATGTTCTGTAGGTTCTTGGAAGGGCCTTATGAGCTTGTACTTGACATTTGGAGTCTTTTCTTTTGTAAGGGCTCTCGAGAAGTCATACTTAGTGGTTCTTAAACTGGAGCCTTGAGTTATACTGATAGCAGACTTTTATAGTTGTTGTGATTGTATTGTATATAGTAAATGTAATGTTCTGTAGGTTCTTGGAAGGGCCTAGTGAGCTTGTACTTGATATTTGGAGTCTTCTTTTGTAAGGGTTCTCGAGAAGTCATACTTAGTGTTCTTAAACTGGAGCCTTGAGTTATACTGATATACAGTTAGGGAGCCACTGTCGAAGTGTTTTTCTGTTTTGTTTATTTCCAGGTTAGTATTTCAAGTTAGTTGTTGTATTGGCATTACGTTCTGGTATGCTGTCATACATTTTTTTTTTATGTTGCATGCTAGATGGCATTTTTTAAATGTTTTATAGCACTGTATAATTAAATTTTTTTTAAGATTTTTAAGATTTTTTGAAGATGTTTTTAAAGAATTTTTAAAAGATTTGTAAGCCAGGGTAAAAGTATTCATATGTATTAAGGAATCAATGTTTTAAGTGCTGCAGGGCTAAAAGTAAAATATTGAAATTGTAAAAACTGACTTTGTAATACACTCTCATGAACTTTTACATGTAAATCTGTTCACAAATAAATGTTTTCTCAAATATAAAATGTTTTTCCATGTGTTTCAAATAGTTGAGATAAACAATATTTTAATGCATGGATTTTATTTTATTTTTTTATTAAGTTACTTATGATATTAAGTAATTTTATTAATTGCGATACAAAGGGGAGACTTAAAAAGAACATTAAAATATGGTATAGGAATTTATAAGTAACAAATAAATAAGTAAATAATTTATTGACAAGATTTTTACTTGTATTATCAACATACTTTTGATTAAAAAGAATGATTCCATAGTACAGTCCTAGTAAACCATATATGACCTTGTAATCCACCTTCAGGTTTGTGTTTGTGTATTTTATATAAACAGTCCTAGTAAACCATGTTGTCCTGGTAATCCACCTTCAAGTTTGTGTTTGTGTGTTTTATGTAAACAGTCCTAGTAAACATGTGTGCCCCTGCAAACCATGTTTTGTTGTGTCCCCTCAAACCTGTAAAAAGTCAGATGCTCAGTTCACATGATTTTATTATCCACAAACAAAATTTTAAGTGGGATGTATCTTAATGGATCCAAACTGAATTATTTGACATATATATTTCATTGATAGGGTATGAGGAAAGCAGTGTCCTCCTAAACCATGGTGGTTGCATGCTGTCCTCATAAACACTGTATACCTGTATGTGTGTGTGTGTGTGCGCGCGTGTGTGTCGGGGGTTGTGTGTGGGGGCTGACATGCTGAACTGTGCTTCAGAATGCCTGTACAGTACGTGATTGAGGAGTGGGACTTCAGGGACCTGACTCTGAAGATGAGACCTCCAGTGTTCATCCCACGTCCCGAGACAGAGGTCCTGCCTTCCACACACACACTCTTCATCCATCCACACAGTCTTGATCCATCCCCGACTCAATTCCCGGCATCCTGCAGTTCCCTTCATGGTGTCATCCAACCAAGGATTTTCACATGTAAATGAACTAGAAATAAACCCAGGACACTGCGGGACATGAAGAGGAGAAACACGCACGTACACACGGTGTGCATGTCCATGTGTCGGGCTTGTGTGCAGGAGCTGGTTGGCTTGGTCCTGGACCATCTCCAGTCAGAGCAGATGAAGGCGGGGGGGGAAGCTGCTGTCCTGGAGGTGGGCTGTGGGTCAGGTGCCATCACTCTGAGTCTGCTCCACGCTGCCCCTCAGGTTGGGTCCACCACCCTTCAGGATCCTAGTATCCTTTTGCCTCTTGATGTGATAAAGATATATTGAAATATTTCATTCCACATTCATGATGTGTGTTAAAGTTGTGGCATATGTTTCCTGTACTTGTATTAGAGAGAAACGTAAGAATAAAACAAATACATAATAATAATAAAGCTAATACATAGTAATAAAAACTAATACATAATAAAAAATGTAATAAAAAGCATACTTTTTTATCACCATAATTGTGGTTGTATTTAATGGTTGTATGAAAAATATTAATTCTTTAATGTACTTTCTCTAAGCTCAAGGCCATTGCGTTGGACAGAAGTCATGAAGCAGTGTGTTTAACAGAAGAAAATGCGAACAGGTGGTTATAACCTCTGGATGTGGGGGTGAGTACATGCATGTGATAAGGTTTCACTGATGAAAATATACTGTGTGTGTTTTTTTCTTGTTTTTTTTGTAACAGATTGGGTCTTCAGGACAGACTGGAAGTTCGTAAATTAGATATTATGAGTGGTAAGTGGATTAAGTACATGACATGCTGTTGCATTTGTGTAGACTGTGATGAAAGGTTGGATTCCTTTCCTCTTTCCTGCTACTAATCCGGGGTGGGTTTCCCGAAACGTTCGTAGCGCCAAGTACTTCGTAACCTCGTATGAAACGTACGAGGTTAAGAAGTACTTAGCGCTACGAACGTTTCGGGAAACCCACCCCTTATCGGTAATTCCTGTCACTAACCACTGAAAGACAAAGGCTCTATTTTAGCAGATAGGATCATGGAAGCATTTCTTTTTTCCATGGTTCTCATATAACAGACTTTTGTCTGGTCTTTCAGACACTACGGTTCTCGTATTTAACTATTTATAATATTAACATGTGAAAAAAAAGATGTAGTCAATATATCATTTCACTTCTTTGAAATTATATTATTCAACCTTTTCTTTATTTTAAAATAGAAATTGATAAGACACTTGAATAATCTTATAATGGAAGTATTAGATATACCAGTTACATGCCTGATTTCACTTGCTAGGATGTTTTCTTGAAGTAAAAGGACCACTGTCCCGCCTGACCATTGTCCTGGATGCATTTGAGTGGTCACACTGTTGCAGTGACCAGAGCCTGTTGGCATGTCTGTTCTGTGCATTAACACTGCCAGCTTTGAAAATACTGTGTTTCAATGTGTGTGGGTGTATGTGTCCTATTCGCAGATGCGGGGTTGATGGTGAGGGACTACAGTCCTGTTGACGTGCTTGTTAGTAATCCACCCTACCTGTTCACTGAGGATATGACGTCTCTGGAAGCAGAGATACTTAGGTATACACACAATGGACCTCACGTATATGGACTAAGACATTTAGTGACTGATACATAAACATTCAGATGTACTTCCAGTGCCTACATAAATGAGCCTCTGTGATCCTCTGTACAGGTTTGAAGACCACTCAGCGTTGGACGGTGGTTTGGATGGAATGTCAATAATCAGACAGATTCTAGCTGTAGCACCACAACTCCTAACCACTGATGGGTAAGAATGTATCTGTGTGTGTGTGTGTGTTCAGGTGGGATGCGTTTGTGTGTGTGTGTGGTTTTTAAACGAGCCTTCTGGTAGGTCTGTTACACAATGAACATGAGCTTGTGTCTGTGGCCTCGAAGAGCATTGGTGTATAAATAGCATGCTCAAATCTCGCTAAGGAGCTTTCCCAGCACTTCTAAAACACTTCAGGGAATCCGGTACCACTCACAGAGTATTCCAGGGACCGGGTGTC
This sequence comes from Brachyhypopomus gauderio, assembly GCF_052324685.1. Lineage (NCBI taxonomy): Eukaryota > Metazoa > Chordata > Actinopteri > Gymnotiformes > Hypopomidae > Brachyhypopomus > Brachyhypopomus gauderio. The sequence goes on from NC_135218.1 coordinate 11,284,982, forward strand.
TTTCTCACTAATTCCCCCTACGGCAAACACAATGATGAAGAGTTTTCAGTAGACTTTGACAGTTAAAAAGCAAGGCTTGTGAAACACATCTTCTGTTCCGATGACATTGAGAATTTTAAAGAGGGGCTAACCCCCCGTTGGAGGTGTAATAAGCTTGGAACACTTGTGTTGAGGAGAAAGTATTTTAATGTGTGCAGAAGTGTCATGTTCTCTGTGGTACTTTTCAAACATTTCTTTGTGTGTATGACCTAGTATACATTTATTACTGTGGACTAGTTAATTCGCTTAAGCTTCTAAGATCTACTTTTCATTCGTGTTGTGTCTTCTATATAATTTAACCAAAAAGCCATCATACTTAATTCCTCTAATTTTGACCCCATATTGTATTTAAGACCTTCTTTCTGATAAAAAAAAATCAACCTCAAACATGAATTTTTTCGGGTGTCGTTTCTTCACTCTTTTGTCTGTCTCTGCCTCCCTCTCAGTCGGGTGTTTTTGGAGGTAGACCCACGCCATCCCCCTCTCATAAAGAGCCTTGTAGAGGAACAGATAGAAGGACTGCAGTATGTGGGAACAAGCTATGATCTTACCACCAGGTCAGAATGACTAAAAATCACACTTTTAATGTAATAATAGGTGTGTGTATTGAGTATATAGGTATATTTATCCTGAAACTATGTTATGTTGCATTATGTTACTGCAGCCAAACCAGACATTTGAAAACATCTTCATCAACTAGTGTTAAATATTTGCACCATCCTTTCTGGTAGTGTTTCCCAACTAACATTTTTGAGAAATGTTTGGTTGTGCTGTGTGCTGCCCATGACTCTGCACAAGTGTCATATGAGGCCAGTTTTGTGTGACAGCTCCTTAGATTAGCACCCTTGAGACGCACCATCTTGCAGAGGTCTCAGTGACTCCTAGAAACACCTGCAGAATGATGCAATAACGTACACCTTTACACCACACATGGTTTATTTAAATCCACCAGCCAATAAATAGAATTATTATTATTTCTACGCAAAAACAACTCCCTTCCAAATTCCTGGTTTTCTCATAACATTATTAGATAATATTCTCCAGTGTCTAACTGTACGGATGAGCACCACTGCATTGATTCTGTGTTGTTGTTGTTGTTGTTGTTGTTTTTCTAGGCCACGGTTCTGTGTCCTAAAGAAGAATACTAGGTAGTCTGTTGAAGGCCGGGTGTCTGAGTGGTCGCTTCGGGGTTAGAGCTATAGACTGTGTAAGAGTGAAGTCCAGGCTGAAAGAGCAGGGGAGATGACGCACACCGCGGAGGAGAGCTGATATGCCTGTCTGGATGGACTCTGAGGACTTGTTTTACTGGCCTTCTGCTGGGGTCCAAGGCATGCACCCCCCCCCCCCCCCAGTACTGATCATTCTAGAGCTGAGAATGGTGCAGATTGTAATTCTACAATTTTACAGTGAAATTACAGACCAGCCATGTGACTCCATGTTACTTTTTTTATCATGAAGGGTACTAGACGATGCAAATGCATAAAAAAAAATTAATACTTTGAAGCTATGATAACTAAGGTACTTAGCAGGGGTTTCCAAGCCCTGGAGAGTTGCACAGTTTTGTTACAACCCTGAACTAGCACACCTGCTTCTGATACTGAGAAGCTACTGAAGGACTTTATAACCTGCATCAGGTGTGTTGGATTAGAGTTGGAACTGAATTCTACAGGGCAGCAGATCACCAGCACTGCGCTTGTCCACCCATATTCAACAGCTTTTTATAGTAGCCATCACTGGACTTTATGCAAAAGTCCAGTTTCTATGGAAATAAGCACCGCCGATATTCCCATGGCTGCTTTGCTTCCTGAGTGAGGTCATCATCCTGTTCCTTTGACCCGGCTGTGCGTTCCATGGTGCTTTCACAGATGGAAAGGGTAGTTCTGCAGATACTCGAGGAGTGGGTTTGGTAGAGGCAGCATTTTGGGGCACTTGGTGGCTCTGTTGATGGCCAGTCGTGTAAGATGCTGTAAGGAGGGAAAGGCTTGAGGCCTGTTCAGTGGGCGTTTGAGCTTGAGAAATACGCTGCAGTCCGGAGGCGCCGGTGGGGCCGTGGCGTCGCTCTCGTCCTCGCCCGCCCCCTCCTTGCCCTTCCCGGAGCCCACATAGTGCTGCACGAGGCTGGGCACGTTGGGGAAAGAGTGGAGCCGTGGCCTGGCCGGAGAGCTGGAGTCCAGGCGGAAGCGCCCGCGGCTGTACTCAATGCGGACATTGGTGGGTCCGCGGACTGTTTTGACGGACAGGGTCAGCATGTAGAGCGGGTGACTGCTGTCCCGAACAAGGAATGTGCCCTCTGGTGCCCCCTGCAGGACGGAATGGGCCTCACCAGCAGTGATGGCACCCCAGTACCATCCTGGGAAAAAGAAAAAAAAGTGTAACCATTAATCACTAGTACTGAAGGAGAGAACACGAATTATGTTAAACAGTAATGGCGATCTTTCACCATTCAATTTCCATGTCTCTGCTGGTTGTGTGATGCGATTGTATTCTAGACTCTAGATAACACTCATAACACTCATATGTGTGCTGTGCCATTGTTTCTTAACACATTGTTGAGAAAATAAGTTTTTTGCTTAGCAATAATATTAGCAATAGTATATTTTGCTCATTAGTATGTGTGATATTAAAATTAGATATGATTGCTGCATGATATGTTTTAAAGCTATACATTTTGAGAAGGGCAATTCAGCTTTTAGTTGCATCAGAAAATTCAATGGTCTAAGACAAGTGTTAGACTCTTGTGAAGTGTCTGTGAAATATGTTCTACACTGATAAGCTCCACAGAAGGTGAATAGCAACAATTGCCTGTAATGACACCTTATCAGGCTGAGACACTGGGACCATGGAAGAGCACTGAGGGGGTGGAGCCATACCATATATAACTTACATGTTACTAGTAACTTTCAGATCTCTCTGGTGTACATGTTTGGTGTGTGTGAGATCTCCTGAGATATATCTTAGTTATAATAAAGGCCTTTTGATATTGCTATAAATTTGGTCTGTTGTTCCTGACATCCTCCTCTGCATCAACGAACACGCTGGGCTAAAGTGGTTCAAAGAAGTGTCCAGCCCAACAACATGTACATCTAGCTGTAAATGTCCTCGCTTGTATGAATTTTAAAACGATCTGGTGTTTGCCTGAGCATGTCAAGGGTTTGTACCTGATGCATCAAGATAACAGAATGTGCTGCCATGTGGCTTTAGTAATTATTACATTTAAAATTTAACTAGGCTTCTCATATCTTTCCATTCAAACGTAAAATACAGATGTACTCACCCCTGGACGCAGAGAATCATCGTGAGAATCGAGCCTACAATCTGATTCCTAAACGATTTCAAAGTTATTGTGGCTGTTGTTGCCGTTAGTTCAAAATTCACTACGACCGCGTTTCTTCTTCACGCCTAAACGATCCTCGGTACCACGCTGTCAACTCCCTTGTGAAAATGACCCACGTTATAAAAGGACGCTTTAAATAATTACAAAAGGATCTAAACTGTGCATGAATCGGCAGCATACATGGTTTGGGCAAATGAAAGGTGTCACGCCAGTTAATATCCTAAACCCCAACACGGTAGGGTTTGGCTTGTTCAGTTCGACTGAATTCCAGCGACGGCGTTTCTCGGAACCAGCGCGTGTGCCAGCTCCTCTGACGCGCTCGGCAGCCAGTCCCACAGACCGTGTGAATCTTTATTTCTAGGATACTACTTCATATCGTGTTTTTTTACAAGCTCAGAAGACTTCAGCATGGTTTTCTTACAGTGTGGGACTCTGCTTGAGTTTTTTTTATTTTTTATATGTAGCCGATGTAACCCAAACGAATGTAAACTACGCCACTCCCGAATTATAAAAGGGGGGGGAAAAGCCCCATCCAATCGTAATGGTTCCCCGTGATGATCCCCATACAGTGATCACACAGCTGTAGGTACGATAACACTTTTATTATAACAAATGTAAAAGAAGGAGCGATGACATCACAACCCCAAGGTTAAAAGACTCTAAGATAGTAACACTAGGTACAGCCTCAAATGGGTCCCGTGGGTGGCAGCTACGCATAGCCCAGGTACAAGAAAATAATCACTGCAACCATTAGCTGCGTCCTCCAATTTGGACACACACCCAAGTGCGCAATGCCACTCCCCAGACTTTCAAACGTAAACTGTTTCAAACACCCCAAGCACAGCACACAACCCTGGGCTAAAGTGAACTGCCAACCACCAGACAACCCAAAAAAAAAAGGAACCCAGCTACAGAGTCTTACATAAAAAGGGGCTGTTAAAATACAACAATTACAGCTGGTTATTTAAAATAAAATACAAAGCAGATAGAGCTCACCTAACTGGCAATGCAGAACTATGACTAATTTACATCGACAATAATGCCCAATATAAAGTAAAAATCTGTAGAGTTCGTTGTAGGTGTTGTACTACACACCACAAACACAAATCAAGGTGGGAAAAAAACAGCGGCTGCACCACAGGCGCGTCTCCACTCCTCTGCAGCCTCCCCGGACAACTGCACTTCCAATCTTCTCCCCCAATATCAATGACTGTGTCAGCAGCCCAAACTCTCCGTACTGCATCCAGCGTTTCTCCTGCGTACAAGCGATCAACCCACGAACCCGGCAAAGTCGGCAACTCCAAACTCCGTTCGCGTTCCGAGCACACGTTTCCACAATGGCGGCACCTCACGGGTATCGAGGGAGCTCCTTATATCCACATTACGTGATTACCAAAACGCTGATGCTTCCTGCTGGGTCCTAGTGCCCCTCCATTTCCTTCCCCACTGGGACTAAGTCCCACAGGCTACATCCACCCCCACTTAAGAAGTCGCCGTCCCGGCGGCAACTAGTCTAACACCATGGTCTAAAATAGGCTTGAATAGTATCTACCTGAAGGTGAACTGCAGCCCCCACCTGCCCATTACCTTGGGCCGCAAAAGCCCGAGGAAGGTGGTGCGGGTTAGAGTGGAGTCCAGCCGTTGCTCTGCCAGTCCGACGGACGGGGCCAACGGTGGCTGGGGGAGCACAGGAAACTGGGGTCAACTCAGCTGTTGGTCTAGCGGCTGGAGCGGAACTGCGCTCCTCTCTTGCTTCCCCAGGTTCAGATGATGGTGCTGGGGGCCTTACAGTCGCAGGTTGCACTCTTAGGTCTGCATCACGAGGTGCCACTACCACTACTGGGCCACTCCAGTCATCCTCTTCATCCTGATCATCCTGTGCCTCGGTCCTACTCCCTGGGCAAGGGACCCGTTCCTCTCCTTCGCCAAGGACCACACCTGAGGTGTTGGCCCTGGAGCCACTCGTAGTTCTGTCCGATGAATATTATGCCTCCTGCCCTCACCCTCAACAGGTGTAATTGTGTACACCCGTCCCACATCATCTAGGCACTTCACTATCACATACTTCTTAGCGCCCCACACATCTTGAATTTTATGCCTACCCAACACATGGTTCTTCTTGTACACTATTGTACCTGGCGGCAGGAGGTCAACATTTCCCTTGGGCTGTTGCTGTACTCTTTGGGCCGCTGCCTCTTGCAGATGGCGGCCTGCCAACTCATAGGCTGACCGAAGATGTTCCTGGTGTCTTGTAATCCAGTCCTCCACAGGGACCTCAAGCTGACCTTCTGGATGAGTTCCCAGCAATGCATCAACTGGAAGATGTGGTTTTTGTCCAAACATCAACTCAAAAGGACTGTAACCTGTGGAGGAGTGCACAGTGGTGTTATACGCGAACAGCACATGGGGCAAGTGTTGTGGCCATTTTCGCTTCTTCTCTGGAGGAAGAGTTCGTAGTAGGTCATGCAAGGTGCGATTGAATCTCTCGCACTGCCCATTTCCTTGTGGTCGATAGGGTGTGGTGCGGCTTTTCTCAACCCCATACAGTCTGCATAAGCTTCGCAAGAGGTCCCCCTCAAAGTTCCGGCCCTGATCAGAATGTAACCGCTGGGGGGCACCATAGACATAAAACCACTTTTCCGTAAGTATGCGAGCCACTGTACTTGCTTTCTGATCTGTGGTGGGATATGCCTGAGTAAATTTTGAAAAGACATCGGTTACGACTAGTACATTCTCTCTCCCGTCACTTGCTCGTTCTAGGATCGTGAAGTCAATGGCCACCACCTCCAATGGTCGAGAAGCCAACAGGTTGCCTGGGAAAGTTCGTACTTTGGGCTGAACCGCTTTGGCTAAGGAGCAACGCTCACACTCCTGACACCACTTCTCAATGTCCTTCCTCATGTTCGGCCAATAGCACCGTTGCCTCACCAAACTTGTAGTCCGCTCACATCCTTGATGGCCTTGGTCGTCATGTAGGGCTACAAGTACTTCATTGCGCAGGGAACGGGGTAACACTAATTGCCATGAAGGTCTGCCCCCCTCTGGTGGCTGCACATGTCGATATAAAACTCCATCACGATCTCCAAGCCTTTGCCACTGTCGAACCAGCTCTAGGACATCGGCGGAAACTTCCTTCCGTTCCATAGCAGTTGGTAATTGCCCCCTCCGCCAAAAATGTAGAAAGGATCCTATAACAGGATCGGCCTCCTGTAGAGTCTGTAAATCAGCCCTTTCCCGTACTGGAAGAGCATCAATAAGAAAACAAGGGGCTTCTAGTACCTGACTTCTAGCCAACGGACCCATGGACAATGGGCCCGAAATGCCTGGGGCAACTGCTGCCATTTCCTTGGGGGATGCAGGACAAGGCAGCCGGGAGAGTGCATCTGCATTACGGTTCATGGCCCCTGGGCGGTACTTGATGTCAAAATTGAATAATGCTAATTGAGAGGCCCAGCGCTGCTCAACCGCCCCAAGCTTGGCAGTCTGTAAATAGCTAAGGGGGTTGTTGTCCGTATAGACTGTAAACCTGGCACCCAACAAGTATTCTCGGAACTTCTCTGTGACCGCCCATTTCAAGGCAAGCAATTCCAGTTTCATGGAGCTATAATTGGACATATTACGTTCCGTTATGGAAAGACCCCGACTGGCAAATGCAACTGGCCTTCTCCCTTCTCCATGATCTTGTGACAGAACTGCTCCCAGACCTGCATGGCTAGCATCAATCTCAACAGAAAATGGCTTGCTGAAGTCGGCATACCCCAACACTGGAGAAGCCACTAATTTTCGTTTCAACTCTTGGAAAGCTTGTTCACAGACACTATCCCAGTGTTCGTTGAGGGAGTTCCCTCCCCTGGGTGTACGTTGACTCTGAAGAACCCCAACCAACTTATGCAGGGGAGCTGCCGCCTTGGCAAAACCCTCTACAAACCGCCTATAGTATGAGGCAAAGCCAAGAAATGAGCGAAGTTCAGTCAAAGTGGTGGGTTGCTTCCACTCTACCACCGTCTGGATCTTGTCCGGGTCTGTCATAACCCCAGCGGCTGAAATCACGTGCCCCAGATACTTAACTTCAGACTGGAAGAAGCGACATTTCTTCAACTTTAACTTCAGATTGTATTGCTTTAGTCGGGCCAAAACCACCTCTAACCGCTGCAGATGACTCCCAAAATCAGAAGAAAAGACGACAATATCGTCGAGATAAAGTAGCAAAGATTGGAACCGCTCATCCCCAAAAATGCGCTCCATCAAGCGCTGAAACGTACTCGGTGCGTTGCACAGACCAAAGGGCATCCTGTTAAACTCAAAAAGACCAAATGGTGTACAGAATGCGGTCTTGGCCTTGTCTTTGTCTGCCATAGGCACCTGGTTATACCCACTGGCCATGTCAAGTGTTGAAAACATGGTGGCCCCGGCCAAAGCGTCCAATGATTCTTCTATACGAGGGAGGGGAAAAGCATCCTTCCTGGTCCTAGAATTAAGTTGCCTATAGTCTACACAGAGGCGAATGGTGCCATCTTTCTTCTGTACCACGACAATAGGGGAGGCATAGGGGCTACAGCTCACCTGCACTACTCCCTGATCCAGCAGCTCTCCAATGTGTGTCTTGACCACTTCATACTGTGAGGGAGGGAGGCGGCGATATCGCTGCCGTACGGGTGCGTCCTCCAGCAAAGGTATTTCATGCTCTATGAGATTGGTGCAACCCAAATCTCCATCCCTACAAGAGAAGACGGAGCTATACTGCTGAAGGAGGGCCTTACTGCTCTGTTCTTGTGCAGGACTGAGATTAGACCAAGAGATATCAGACAGGTCAAGAATGTCCTTTGGAGTCTGGACGGACTGAACTTGCACTGTACACTGGGCATTAGTTTCCTCTCCGAACACCACCATGTGGCCACTGGCTGGCTGTACCTGAGCCATAAATAATGCACCCAGAACCACTCTGCGGGGAAGCCAGATATCCCTGGTTTCCACATTTACAATAGGCACAGAAACTTCTCCATTATCGATAGTCACGAAAGACCTAGAGGCTAATAGACCATCGGGCATTTTCCCACAGTTTGGTTCATACAGTACATGACGGAGAGCCTGACCAAATACCTTAGTACAAGTAGCAGTAACTGTTTGTATGAACCCCGCAGGGATGCAAACCGCAGCCCGGCCTTTAGACCTCACCTTGCCCAAATATCCTGAAGAAGGCAAACCGTCAAGTTTCTGACATGTTAATAAAGCTTCCTTCCATGCCTCACTAGCCCCCCGAGCTGGACCAGAAGTAAACAGAGCAGACCCATGTTGGCGGAAAAGTTCATCGTAGCACTCACTGATCACATTCATCCCCAGCAAACCCGGCGCCTGAAGAGTTTGACTACTAGCCAGCGGGCCAGCGGGGTCCTTTACTACTAAAACCCCCATTCCAGAAAGAGTCTTACCTAAAATCAGCATATCAAGTTCCATATAGCCTAGGTATGGGATCTCTAATCCATTGGCAGCTCGAAGCTGCAACCAATTACACTCCTGCAACTTACCACCAACCCCAGGCTGGAAGTGTTGTCTAAAAAAACTTTCTGGAATGGTGGTTACCATTGACCCGGTGTCAATCAAGCAAGAAACCTTCATGCCCCCCATACCAACTTCCACCAAAGGTCGAGTCCCCACCAATTTCGAGGACTGTTTTACCGGAATAGCTGAGCCCCCTAAACCCCCCTCTGACGTTGGGCTCCGTTCGCCAGGGGGTACTAGTTTCCCTGTTGTTGGGAAGCATAACCCACCACCCCCGGGTGTTGACTCTCCCCGACCACCCCTTCCGGTCTGGGTACACTAGAGCTAGTTCCCATATGCGTACGGCAAAATCGAACTATGTGGCCCGGTTGTCCGCAACGATGGCAAATAGGCTTTCCATCTGGTTGGAAACGGTATGGTCTACGACTTACGCTACCATTACCCGTGCTGAAAGAGGAACCTGGAGGACATGTACTTAACTGTTTTAAAATAGCATCCAATTGCGCTTGTTGTTTGCGCAAACACGCTTTTACCTCCACCAGCTCATCTTTAGGGCCGGCATTGACAGCGCAATCGTCCACCACATGAACCCTCGAATCGCATGAATAAGCTCTAGTCCTAGGGGCCGGCACATGCTCTCCCTCCTCAACCCAACGAACCGCCTCACCCCGAACTGTTAAAAAAGAAGAATCAGGGTTACATCTAACAAAACGTTTCAGTTCGCGTCGCAACATTCCATCCCTTGTATGCTCAATAAATTGGTCTCGTACCAGAATATCTGACTCTGGAACACCCCCTGGTTTAATTTGCATGATTGCCCCCATCAGAGACAGTAAAGCATGCGAATATTCACGCACAGATTCTCCCTCTCTCTGTTTGCGTTGAAAGAACTGTTTCTGCAAAGAGACAAATGACTGGGAGGCCCCATAGGTCTCTGATAATATATTAAAAATTTTGTCTACTGTATCCCTATGGGACTGTGCCCGGAACTTGACTTCATTCTTGGCCTCACCCTCTAAATGATCAAACAAAAATAAAACTTGTTCGCATTGAGGCATATGGCGTACACTCAAGGACTGACGGGCCTCTTCAACCCATTCCTCTACAGGTAAACTGCTAGTGTTGCCAGAGAATTTGGGGCATTTTCTTTCTCTGGGTACATAAACATAGCAATCTGGTCTATTTGGAACTGAAGGCACAGAACTACTAGATTCTGCAGCATCTCTTAACCTTGCATTATCTGCCTCCAACTGTTGAACTCGGGCCAATAATGCCCTTAGCTGTTCCCCCATACTTTCCCCTACCGCCCCGGGTTCAGTACCAGTAGACATTACAATAAACAAAACGCAACCACCAAAAAATAAGTAGCCAATCAAAGGCAAGCCTCCACGATCCTTGCTGAACTTTGGTTTCCCCTTCCAATCCACTGCAACCACTGTTTTTTTTTTCCCACTTCCAACACAACCAAAACTCTAACTTTCCAACAGTTAAGAAAACCAGCTGTGTGATCCTGCCGACTGCGCCAAAATGTAGCCGATGTAACCCAAACGAATGTAAACTACGCCACTCCCGAATTATAAAAGGGGGGGGGAAAAGCCCCATCCAATCGTAATGGTTCCCCGTGATGATCCCCATACAGTGATCACACAGCTGTAGGTACGATAACACTTTTATTATAACAAATGTAAAAGAAGGAGCGATGACATCACAACCCCAAGGTTAAAAGACTCTAAGATAGTAACACTAGGTACAGCCTCAAATGGGTCCCGTGGGTGGCAGCTACGCATAGCCCAGGTACAAGAAAATAATCACTGCAACCATTAGCTGCGTCCTCCAATTTGGACACACACCCAAGTGCGCAATGCCACTCCCCAGACTTTCAAACGTAAACTGTTTCAAACACCCCAAGCACAGCACACAACCCTGGGCTAAAGTGAACTGCCAACCACCAGACAACCCAAAAAAAAAAGGAACCCAGCTACAGAGTCTTACATAAAAAGGGGCTGTTAAAATACAACAATTACAGCTGGTTATTTAAAATAAAATACAAAGCAGATAGAGCTCACCTAACTGGCAATGCAGAACTATGACTAATTTACATCGACAATAATGCCCAATATAAAGTAAAAATCTGTAGAGTTCGTTGTAGGTGTTGTACTACACACCACAAACACAAATCAAGGTGGGAAAAAAACAGCGGCTGCACCACAGGCGCGTCTCCACTCCTCTGCAGCCTCCCCGGACAACTGCACTTCCAATCTTCTCCCCCAATATCAATGACTGTGTCAGCAGCCCAAACTCTCCGTACTGCATCCAGCGTTTCTCCTGCGTACAAGCGATCAACCCACGAACCCGGCAAAGTCGGCAACTCCAAACTCCGTTCGCGTTCCGAGCACACGTTTCCACAATGGCGGCACCTCACGGGTATCGAGGGAGCTCCTTATATCCACATTACGTGATTACCAAAACGCTGATGCTTCCTGCTGGGTCCTAGTGCCCCTCCATTTCCTTCCCCACTGGGACTAAGTCCCACAGGCTACATCTAGATAATGATACGATTGCGGGTATTACCTAGGGATTTGCCGCGAAAACGTTCTAAGAATTTCCAGGCATAGAGAGAAGGTACAGTAGAGGTATAGAGGCAGGTAGCCTGCCGTAAAAAGCACCCCCTTGTAACTCGGTCTTTGTTGATGGTAGGTCAAATTCACTTTAGAGTTACATAGTTAAGACCAATTCTTGTTGATTCTATGAGTTTCATGCATGTAGCACCACTGTAGCCAAATTGGGGGGGGGGGGTGTCTTTTACGGCAGGTGGCCTGCCGTAAATAGCACCCCCTTATAGCTCTCACTTTTTGTTTGAATGTTGTTGATTCTAGCTCAAAATAATTGTAGCCATATAGACACAACCAACCAGCTTTACAGATGCAACACCATAACTTTAATATAAAATGTATATGCATGTCAGTTAGAAAATACAGAATAATAATTTTATAATTATATCTCAGTATTAAATACACTGCTCAAAAAAATAAAGGGAACACTTAAACAACACAATATAACTCCAAGTCAACCACACTTCTGTGAAACCAACCTGTTCAGTTAGGAAGCAACAATGATTGTGAATCAATTTCACCTGCTGTTGTGTAAATGGAATAGACAACAGGTAGAAATGAGAGGCAATTAGCAAGACCCCCCCTATAAAGGAGTGGTTCTGCAGGTAGGGACCACAAACCACTTCTCAGTACCTATGCTTTCTGGCTGATGTTTTGGTCACTTTTGAATGTTGGTGGTCCTTTCACACTCGTGGTAGCATGAGACGGACTCTACAACCCACACAAGTGGCTCAGGTAGTGCAGCTCATCCAGGATGGCACATCAATGCGAGCTGTGGCAAGAAGGTTTGCTGTGTCTGTCAGCGTAGTGTCCAGAGGCTGGAGGCGCTACCAGGAGACAGGCCAGTACACCAGGAGACGTGGAGGAGGCCGTAGGAGGGCAACAACCCAGCAGCAGGACTGCTACCTCCGCCTTTGTGCAAGAAGGAACAGGAGGAGCAGTGCCAGAGCCCTGCAAAATGACCTCCAGCAGGCCACAAATGTGCATGTGTCTGAACAAACGGTTAGAAACCGACTCCATGAGGATGGTATGAGGGCCCGACGTCCACAGATGGGGGTTGTGCTCACAGCCCAACACCGTGCAGGACGCTTGGCATTTGCCAGAGAACACCAGGATTGGCAAATTCGCCACTAGCGCCTTGTGCTCTTCACAGATGAAAGCAGGTTCACACTGAGCACATGTGACAGACGTGACAGAGTCTGGAGACGCCATGGAGAGCGATCTGCTGCCTGCAACATCCTTCAGCATGACCTGGTTTGGTAGTGGGTCAGTAATGGTGTGGGGTGGCATTTCTTTGGAGGGCCGCACAGCCCTCCATGTGCTCACCAGAGGTAGCCTGACTGCCATTAGGTACAGAGATGAGATCCTCAGACCCCTTGTGAGACCATATGTTGGTGCGGTTGGCCCTGGGTTCCTCCTAATGCAGGACAACGCTAGACCTCATGTGGCTGGAGTGTGTCAGCAGTTCCTGCAAGATGAAGGCATTGAAGCTATAGACTGGCCCGCCCGTTCCCCAGACCTGAATCCGATTGAGCACATCTGGGACATCATGTCTCGCTCCATCCACCAACGTCCAGGCCTCCATTGGTTAATAAATTTGATTTCCATTGATGATTTTTGTGTGATTTTGTCAGCACATTTAACTTTGTACAGAACAAAGTATTCAATGAGAATATTTCATTCATTCAGATCTAGGATGTGTTATTTGAGTGTTCCCTTTATTTTTTTGAGCAGTGTATAACAGGATGCACTGCTGTCAGGCCTCGTCAGTACATGGTTTTTCTAACAGACAAACAAGCACAGCACTCACATACAACCCAGTATGTGTCGAACACAGGACATACCTATCCATGCCTTCATTGCAGCTGTTGTTGATGCTATCAATCAATCAATCAAAACATTACTTAGTAAACGTTGGCATATTAAAGTCACTACCTTTTGGTAATCACATCGCTGAAACCATCGTTTTTGTACATTATGCAAAACTACATTTTCCTGTGGCGCCCCCTGCATCATCAATCATCAGGTTTTTACACTCACACAGACACCGCAAATTTTTATTTTAGAACGAAAACAGTAAAATAAGTATTAAAGGAACAAATAAAAACCAGATGAATTATAAATATTACAGTATAACTAAATATATTGCTCAAAAAATATTTAAAAACTATTTTAGATAAAGTAGTGCAGAGAACAACTTCTAAATAATAATAAATAAATATTGGTGTAGTGAGGTGGAGGGATATGATGGTGTAAATATTAATAATAAATAAATATTGGTGTAGTGAGGTGGAGGGATATGATGGTGTAATGCTGCCTCACTGGAAGGTGATAAGGTTGAGAATGTGTCTTCTGGTGGACCAGGATGTGTAGAAACAGGATTTAAATATATTTCAAAAGTGCATCTGAAAGGAACAGAGGAGTAAATATGTGTTTTAATATATATTTATTAAAAAAAACTTGCTGAGCTAAGCTAATAGTAGCACCTACTAGGATTGGGCAGTATGATGACAGTATTGTAAAATTGTGGCAGTATATTAACCACGTGACGTAACGTGCCAAATCTGTACTTTGAAAAATTTGGCGCATTCATTAAAAATATCTGTGGGCGGGGTCAGCAGTTGGAGTTCACTGATTGGTTGTGGAGTGGCGGTTTTCACTAGGATCATACAGAGGGGAAAAAGCCATAATGACGACGAGTGCTAGTTATGAGTGAAGCGAACTGGTTTCAAAGAAAAACACCACTGCTACAGCAACATTTTGGATTTGTTTCAAATTAAAAGGGAGAGTCAGTAAACCTATATGAGTCAGTGTGTAAGATCTGCTTATAAAAATTCTCCGCCAAAGATGGAAACACATCAACATGCATTCTCATATTAAAACGAAGCTCCCTTCAACAACATACAGTATAGTGTAATTCACCATATTATATTACCTTTGGTTTCTTCCTCCTCTTTTCTAATTTTTCTCCCCTGGGCACCAGAGAACTTCGGCCTTTTTGGCATCTTTCCGGAGAGATGTCACTCACTCTGATGTTGTTTTTTCCCCACAGAGAAACAGTAACGTGGTGCGCAGAGCAAACAGGTGGAGGGTCCTGCGCTGGTGATGGATATCATGTGCTATTATAATTATTAATTTGACTAATTATTAAACAATGAAGTTGTGATTATGTGGACTTTGCTTGTTTTCATATTTATGAATTGTTCATTTGTGAATAAATAAATAAACAAATAAATATACAACCTTGCTACCCATATCCATATCCCAACATCACACACACCAAACAACTTCTCTTCAAGTACTATCCTTACCCCACCTAACATCAGCCCTTCTTAGCCACACCCACTGACTAGATCTCTCAGCTACTGCTGAACAACTCCTCATCAATGCTCTCATCACACAGCCTCTAAATCCAAACTCAGCCAGCAGTCTTGTGGCAGACTTCGCCACAAAACCCCTAGCCCCTACCTCTACAGGTCTAATATATGCTTGCCAGCCCCGCTCTCTTACCTCAGCCACCAAATTTGCATACTTCAACCTTTTCCTTTCATATGCTGCATCAACTTCATCTTCAGATGGAACAGTTAACACTATGAAATACACTATCCGCTTACAACACAACATCTGGCCTCAAGGTTGTGACTACAATACACTCTGGGACCTGTAGCTACTTTACAGCCTACATCAACCAACAGCTTCCAATCTCTTGCATCGGCCCACTTACCGCCAACTTTTGAAGACTGCTGGCTCCTTACTATGCTGCCCCTCACACACAAACCTAATTACTCTATTGGAACTAGCAACTGGCATGCCATTAACTTCCAACCGCTTCTTATCCAGTGCACCTGCCAATGATTTGAGTACCTGATTATGCCTCCATGTGTAACGTCCCTGTGACAAACTCACCTTACATGCCGACAGGATGTGCTTTAATGTACCACTTCCTGCACATAGCTTACAAGTTGGATCCTCACCTAACCACTGCCCAAGGTTTTGTGGAGTTGGAAGCACATCATAGGTAGCTCCCACAAGAAATTTTATATGGCTTGCATCCAATGCCCATAACTCTCCCCAGGTGATTCTCCTCTTCTCCACACTGTCCCATTTCATCCACTGTCCTGCAGCTTTTGCCCGTCTTACTTCCTCCTCCTGCTCTCGAATAAACCAGTCACCATTCGCCTTCTCTTAGGTGATGTGGCCTTGCTGAATGCCCTCCATGTATCACCTGACCCTAGTCCTTCCCTCTCATTTTGCACCTGCTCTACAACATCTCTATGCTCCAATGCCCTCTTTGCTGCCTGAGTTGCCTCTTGGGAATTCCACTTTCTTCCTGTATGAGTCACTGGTGCCGCTGCTTTGATCAGTGCATCTTTCGACTCTATTAACAACATTCGTAGACAACAACATTGGTATATCTTTATCTATAAAGCAATACTTGGCAAACTTCCAATGTACCTTTGTAATCTTCTGTCTGTTAGCTCTGGTCCATATCAGCTTCACTCTAACAAGTGGTTGCTTTTTAATGTACCACGAGTGTCAACTGAATTAGGAAAATTGGGGATGGAATAATCTACAAAAAGTGCTTAAAATAGAAACACTCATGTCCTTAAATAGATTTAAAGCTGCCTTAAAGAATGTAATGACGGAGACTTGTGCTTGTTCTTCTTGAGACCTTTTGTATTTTTATATTGTATTTTGTATTTTTATATTGTATCTGTGGTTTGGCTGCTACCTTGGCCAGGTCTCTCTTGTAAAAGATTTTGAATCTCAATGGGACTTCCTGGTTAAATAAAGGTTAAATAAAAAAAAAAAATTTCTTGGCCTACCTTGGCACATTTAAACTCCTCAACTAAGCTTGTTAGTGGCAGTTCTAGCACTCCTCTCCCAAACCATGCCACACTACTAAGACAATGTGGAACCCCAAGCCATTTACTTACAGCCTTATTAACAATCCTTTCTAGCCTCTCAACTTTAGTCATCAGAATATCATACACTGTTAGTGGCCACTTTAGACGAGGCAACAATCCAAACTGCAAACACCATAACTTTAATTTACCTGGCAAAAATGACTTTTCGATACTATTAATAGCCTCATCCATTTTCTTCCTTAAGACACTCGAGCCCCACGTCCGCTGCCTGTGCGTCACTATCAGATACAGTGGACTGGACGACACGAGTGAAAAGTGAAGCCTCCGTGAGTCAGCTGCCCTCTAGTGGCTGGCTGCAGTACAACTTTTAACCCCGCCCATTCCCATGTAAGTGAACGGGCCGGACAAGAAACTTTGAATTTTTATTACACGTAAAATAAGTTTTTTGAGCAATTATATTTTATATGTGTCCGGCGGCCATCTTGGTGGCTTCAAAAGTTCACAATGGGAGTCAACGGCGACGTACCGTCCATTATATATACAGTCACTGGTCACTGTGCAGAGCAGATATTGTGGATGAAGATGCATGTGCAGAACACAGCTGCACACTCAAACATTCTTCAGACCAGCACCCGTGTAAGGCACGACGTGGCACAAACCCAGTCCTTTCACGACCGTGTCTTCGCTTTCTGAACAGAAATGACCACACAATAGTTTAAAATCACT
The DNA here is from genome assembly GCF_052324685.1 of Brachyhypopomus gauderio. Lineage (NCBI taxonomy): Eukaryota > Metazoa > Chordata > Actinopteri > Gymnotiformes > Hypopomidae > Brachyhypopomus > Brachyhypopomus gauderio. Next base: position 11,302,060 of record NC_135218.1, read on the forward strand.
CAGCAGACAATCTGACACATCACTTCAGAAATTACAGATAATTATGTTAGAGAGGCCTATATTGTGCTTTTAATATGAATTTCAAAGTAAATTCACGCGTTGTCACGTACTTTGTCATGGAAGCCAGGGTCGCCGTCATGGGCGGCACGGGGCGGTGGCCACGGGCGGCCACTACGGGGGCGGCGGCCTCGGGAACACTGGGGGCAGTGTTCGGGTGTCACCGGCGTCTGAGGGACGGGCGGCGGCGTCTCGGGCGGCGTCTCGGGCGGCGTCTCGGGCGGCGTCTCGGGCCGCGTCTCGGGCGGCGTCTCGGGCCGCGTCTCGGGCCGCGTCTCGGGCCGCGTCTCGGGCCGCGTCTCGGGCCGCGTCTCGGGCGGCGGCGGCACGAGACGCGGCATGTGCGGCGGCTTCACGGGCGGCGTCTCGGGCCGCGTCTCGGGCCGCGTCTCGGGCCGCGTCTCGGGCCGCGTCTCGGGCGGCGGCGGCACGAGACGCGGCATGTGCGGCGGCTTCACGGGCGGCGGCTTCACGGGCGGCGGCTTCACGGGCGTCGGCGGCTTCATAGCCGGCAGCGGCGGCACGTGCAACGCCGGCATGTGCAGCGGCGGCACGTGCAGCAGCGGCGGCACGTGCAGCGGCGTCACGGGCGGCGGCTTCACGGGCGGCGGCTTCACGGGCGGCGGCGGCTTCATAGCCGGCAGCGGCGGCACGTGCAACGCCGGCACGTGCAGCGGCGGCACGTGCAGCAGCGGCGGCACGTGCAGCGGTGGCACGTGCAGCGTCATCAGGGGTGGCGAGGTCACGGCGAGCCGGGTTTGCCCGCGTGGCATCACGGGGAGCCGGGTTCACCTGCGTGGCGGCCTGGGGAGGTCGAACACAAAAGCTAAAGACATATTCCCCACAAAATTACCTGTCTCCGCCCCTACTATAAATAGTTAAAATGTAACCGAAGAGCTAGGATACCATCTCAAAGGAACTTGAACTTACGGTCATCAGATGCAATTGTAACGAGGGCGTCCTCCGGACCACGGCGGCGGTACGTGCTGCGATGTCATGGCGAGCCGGGTTCACCCGCGCGGCGGCCTGGGGAGGTCAAAGACAAAAGGTAAAGACATATTCCCCATAAAATTACCTGTCTCCGCCCCTGACGTAAAACAGTGCCGCTTACTTCATGATAGTCATTTTGGATAAATCATTTACACATTCTATTTTGCAACAACCTGAATTGTAATTAGACCTACTATAAATAGTTAAAATGTAACCGAGGAGCTAGGATACCATCTCAAAGGAACTTGAACTTACGCGCTCCAGACGCATTTGTAATATCATGACCGGCTCCCTGTGGACACGGGGCGACCACCCGTACTGGAGGAAATCGAGGCATTCGTGAAAGGCGACAAAGGCACGGGCCGCGTTACGGGCGGCTGCGTCACGGGCCGGGTCATAGACCTGTCTCTGCCCCTGACGTAAAACAGTGCAGCTTACTTCATGATAGTCATTTTGGAAAAATCATTTACACAGTCTATTTTGCAACAACCTGAATTGTAATTAGACCTACTATAAATAGTTAAAATATAACCGAGGAGCTAGGATACCATCTCAAAGGAACTTGAACTTACGGTCATCAGATGCAATTGTAACGAGGGCGTCCTCCGGACCATGGGCGGCGGCCCCGGGGACACGGGGTGCAGCCGCGGGCGGTGGGCATGGGCGGCTGCGTCACGTGCGGATGCGTCACGGGCCACGTCACCGGCCTCGTCACCGGCCTCGTTACGGGCGGCGGCGGTACGTGCGGCCATGTCATGGCGAGCCGGGTTTGCCCGCGTGGCGTCACGGGGAGCCGGGTTCACCTGCGCGGTGGCCTGGGGAGGTCAAAGACAAAAGCTAAAGACATATTCCCCATAAAATTACCTGTCTCCGCCCCTGACGTAAAACAGTGCCGCTTACTTCATGATAGTCATTTTGGATCAATCATTTACACATTCTATTTTGCAACAACCTGAATTGTAATTAGACCTACTATAAATAGTTAAAATGTAACCGAGGAGCTAGGAATTAAGGTACCATCTCAAACGAATTTGAACTTACGCTCATCAGTTTCCTCACGGCCCAATTGATTACGTATATCCCATGAAACATTGCTTCGCAATCATCAAAAACGTCGTCTGTCGTTTTAAACCGCTGCCGCTCCTTTTATAGTCACTTTAACTGTGACGTCACCAGTGTTGTCAGTAACGCGTTACTTAGTAACCAGAGACCGTACGTGACTCCCCGATCCGTACACTCTGCCCGATCCGTACCGAGCATGCGCGAGAACATGTGCGATTGGCCCAGGGACGTATCGGGCAGATATTTTGCGCATGCGTTAACGACACGGGCAGATATTTTGCGCATGCGTTAACACTTTACGACACTACTGGATGCGAAGTAGTAAACGGAGTGTGTCATTGTGAAAAAATGAAGGATTTTAGATTTTATGGCGAGTTAAAGGAGTATATCTCCCACGGTTTATTCAAACCGAGTTGTGATAAAAATATGCGACGCGAAATTCGTCGTGTCTCTGAAAATTTTATAGTTAAAGGTAAGTTAAATTCAAACCATGTTCTCAAGTTAACAGTCGGTCCTGTCGTAGAATCCCTGATAGCACATATACGTCTCCAATACGTCTGGAAAAGGTCGTAACATCTTAAATGCGTCTGTTCCATTTGGATTGATCTTACATTGGTCTTATTATTAGTGTGTATTTATTGGTCATCGTGTTGCAGACGTCTACGCATATACGTCTTCCTTACATCTTCACCTGATCTGCTATTTGACAGCTAGCACACTTACATCTCCAATACATCTGGAAAAGGTCGTAACATCGTGTTCCATTTTGAATTTAACCAATTTAACCACGCCGCCTACTTTCGTATTGTAGCAGCGAAACACCTCAACAAGATTGTTGGAATCTCCGTGGCGAGTTTAAAGAGCTAGCGCGAGCTAACCAATTAACGGACACTCAACTGTTTTGTGAGCTATAGCCGATGACACCGACTACTCCTGACCTGTTCACCGTTTACAAAAGTAAGTAACTTTGCTAACTGGCTAACATTTACTGTCTGTGGCCAAATTTCCTGAAGAACACTACCGTTCGTTTTTAGGAGCAGTTTTGTTATATTCATAGCTAGAAACTTGTCAATTCATACTAACAAATACAATTATATTATTAATTTAGCATTAACTGGCTGCCGTTTACCGCTAACAACGTTAGCGTCACTGTTAGCATATTGCCTTAAGAATGGTTATCGCCGGCTATCCATTAACCTAGCCTCATTTTAGCTTTGGCTAACGCTAGGAAACATACTCATGGAAACACACTTGGCTTGTCTTGGCCTGTTGTGAATAAGTTTGAACAGCCGTGAATACAAATATGCAGAATCAATTGAGGCACTAAAGGGCCAAAATGATCAAAATTAATTGTATTGGCAAAATGATTTAGATCATAGAACTAAATCACATGCTGAGATTAGCTTTGTGTGTGTGGTCTTTCATGACGAGGCTGAAGTTGGTTCCTTATTCGCCAGTGTCCTATTCGCACTTTCCCACCTTAAAAAATAATGCGGTAGTTTCATTATGTCGCCGCGATAGAATGTATTGTACATTTCTATGGCTGTATCTCCTGATTCTTACATCGTCTCCGGGATCTGACAAGCTGGTTTGGTTGACCACATAAGTGACTGTATAAATCCAGAAGAAGAAGGTTTTTTACTGTAGAATATTTTTACAATCATCCCGTGAAATTGGCATGTCAGGCGATAGAATGTAATGTGCATACAGTGCATTGGTCTTAGTTTCTATGGCTGTATCTCCTGATTCTTACATCATCTCAGAGATCTGACAAGCAGGTTTAGTTGACCACATAAGTGACTGTATAAATCCAGAAGAAGAAGGTTTTTTACTGTAGAATATATTTTTTTATTGACCTGTGAAGTTGGCATGTCAGGCGATAGAATGTACTGTGCATATAGTGCATTGGTCTTAGTTTGTATGGCTGTATCTCCTGATTCTTACATCGTCTCAGAGATCTGACAAGCAGGTTTAGTTGACCACATAAGTGACTAGGGCTGGACCCGAATATTCGGATATTCGGTCATTGAGTAGGTATTCGGTTTTTAATTTTGGTATTCGAATATTCGTGTTTTTTTTTTTTTTTTTTTTTCTTAGCTCCGCCTCACTCTAACTTTACAGTTCCGTTCAGGTTAATGGCGGTACAGTGGGGAAATTAAGTATTTAGTCAGTCACCAATTGTGCAAGTTCTCCCACTTTAAAAGATGAGAGGCCGATAATTGACATCATAGGCAGACTATGAGAGACAAAATGTGGAAAAAAAATTGAGAAAATCATTTTGTCTGACTTTTAAAGAATTTATTTGCAAATAATGGTGGAAAATAAGTATTTGGTCAATAACAAAAGTTCATCTCAATACTTTGTTGTATATCCTCTGTTGGTAATGACAGAGGTCAAACGTTTTCTGTAGGTCTTCACAAGGTTGAAGCCCCAAAGCATGATGTTGCCACCCCCATGGTTCACAGTTGGTATGGTGTTCTTTGGATGCAACTCAGCATTCTGTATACTGTTAACAACTTCAAAAAGGTGCCATTAATACAGGTAATGAGTGGGGGAAAGAGGAGCCTCTTAAAAAAGAAGTTACAGATCTGTGACAGCCAGAAATCTTGCTTGTTTGTAGGTGACCAAATACTTATTTTCCACCATTATTTGGAATGGAAAGTGTGAATAAGACACCGGCGAATAAGGAACCAACTTCAGCCTCGTTCTTTCATGTAAGGTTTTCAGTCAGTTTGCCAGTAGATGGAGGCCAAGTACTACCATACAGATATTATAGTGACAAAAGACATTTTAGTGAATGAAAAGGTTCATTTCTAGTCAGGCAGTGCACTTTTTGTTATGAGATGTAATTGGAAAGTTATTGACCTCATTGATCTCAATCATACAAGACCCATTACTTGTCTGTGTTCTGCACAACAGGATTGCAGCATGAGTTTTTATAATTTAGGTTTTTGGGTACTATAGCGACCCCGACAGGGTCATTTATGTCATGTCTTTAATGAACTATTATATATTTAATCTTTACACAACTTTTTGGGTTTTAGGTCATCTGCATTGCAGCTCATGTATTCACAATAATGAACAGCAATGCAGATGACCTAAAACAATCCAGCAAGTATAAATCAGAATCAGAAATACTCTATTGATCCCAGGGGGAAATTGCACTTGTTACAGCAGCAACCTATATAGGTATAAGCACTCCCAAGAAATAATTTACAGCAATAAAGAAAATTGCAATATGCATATCTAAAGATACAAGGACTTATAATACAAAGCAAAATATAATATATAAAATTATATTATACAATAAAATAGGACTGTACATGTGGGCGGTGTCATGTGATAATAGAGGAGTTGTAAAGTCTGATAGCCACTGGTAGGAAAGACCTCCTGTGGCGTTCTGTAGTGCATCTAGGCTGAATGAGTCTTGCACTGAATGTGCTCCTATGGCTCATCACTGTGTGATGAAGAGGGTGGAAGCCATTGTTCATGATGGTCCGCAGCTTGGACAGTGTCCTCCTCTCAGACACTGCCGTCAGAGAGTCTAGCTCCACACCCACAACATCACTGGCTCTTCGGATCAGTTTCTTGAGTCTATTGGCATCTGCCACCCTCAGCCTGCTGCCCCAGCATGCCACCATGTATAGGATGGTACTGGCCACTACAGGCTCATAAAAGATCCTCAGCATGGTCCTGCAGATATTGAAGGACCTCAGCCGCCTCAGAAAATAGAGACAACTTTGGCCCTTCTTGTAGAGGGCGTCGGTGTTCTTAGTCCAGTCCAGTCTGTTGTCGATGTGTACGCCCAGATATTTATAGTCCTCCACAGTGTCCACACTGACCCCTCTGATGGAAACAGGGGTCACCTGCGTTTTGTCCCTCCTCAGGTCTACCACCAGCTCCTTTGTCTTCGTCACGTTGAGCTGTAGATGGTTCAGCTCACACCATGTAACAAAGTCGTTCACCGTCGCCCTGTACTCATCTTCATCACCCCTGCTGATACATCCAACTAGTGGAGAATCATCAGAAAACTTCTGGAGGTGGCAGGTCTCTGTGCAGTAGTTGAAGTCAGTGGTGTAGAGGGTGAAGAGGAAGGGAAACAGAACAGTTCTTTGTGGGGCTCCCGTGTTGCTGACCACTCTGTCTGACACACAGTGTTGCAGACGTACATACTTTGGTTTGCCAGTCAGGTAGTCAACAATCAAAGATGATTAAATATATAAAAGTTCATTATCTAGAATGCCATATATTAAATCTTGAGGCAGACAAACTGATATGACAGAAGTATATGATCAAATATATATAGTTTATGTCTCTCCCATAAATATTCTGGATCCCTCTCAAAATACAGCTATAAACAAGATTATCACAAGTAGCATATGACAATTGACTCCAAACATTTCATGGTATAGTGACTAACAATGTTCAGAATGAAGATCAAGATGCATAAAACCTATTATTTCTTTGTCAAAGTTAAAGTAATCACCAAGTCTAACATGGCAAGATTATTAACTACAAGTCCCAAAGTACTTTTTTCTAACACTCAATAATTGTCTCTTTTTGTGCAGGTTGACTTGCAAGACAGGTGCCGCCTTCATCCAAAAAAGGTATGAATTGAAAATGCAAAAGTTCCTTTAAATGGTTATGACAAAACAGACTGAATATGACAATGTTTTGTATGTTGCTTTATTGTGTAGTATGTCTTGCAGAAAACCATCTTATTGGACAATTAAACGAAGAGCGAAAGAATGGGTTGATAGAGACATACAGTCAATTCAGGCAACAGAGTGGGGGCAGAGCAAAATTTAGAAAAAGAAAACAATACAATAGGTCTAGATGGCGATGATAACATGGAATTCATGGACTGCCAAAGTACTGTGTGTGAGACAGTGACTATGGTTCCTGTACTAATGATTTATCTGAGTTTAATTCTGGATCTGACTCTGAAACGGAGTGTGACTTTTTACAGGATGAACTTGCGAAATGGGCAGCTGAGCACCACATTACGCACAATGCCGTAAATGCCCTGCTATCTGTCCTTGGCAAGCATCACCCAACTTTACCTAGAGATGCTAGGACACTATTAGGTACAGTGAGGTCAGGTGAGTTTGCAATTCAGGAGAAAGCTGGTGGTCAGTACTGCTACTTTGGTGTGCTTCACTCAATCTTGCACATTCTACAAAAAAAACAAGAGGTTACCAAACATTTGAAACTTCAAATCAACATTGATGGGCTGCCACTTTTCAAAAGTTCACCAACACAACTATGGCCGATTCTTGTAACTGTTGTAAACTTACCACACCATGAGCCTGTCACAATTGGACTGTTCTGTGGTGCAAGAAAGCCTGATTCTGCAAGTGAGTTTCTGGATGACCTCGTATCAGAGATAGTTAAACTGGAAGATGGGTTTGACTTTGAGGGAATCAGGCTATGCTTAAAGGTCTCCTCTGTGGTTTGCAATGCACCGGCACGTGCTTTTGTTAAGTGTGTAAAAGGTCACACAGGGTACCATGGGTGTGAGAAATGCACACAGGACGAAGTTTACATGGACAACAGAATGACATATCCAAGAACGGACATGCCACTCAGAACCGATGAAAGTTTCAAAAATAAGACAGATTCAGATCACCACCTTGGCATTTCACCTTTAGAAAGAACATCTTCAGGAATGGTATCTGGGTTCCCTCTTGATTATAAGCACCTTGTGTATTAGGTCCACCTTGTGTATTAAGTTAGGTCCTCTCACTTGCAGGCTGTCTGGGTTTCAGCAAAATCTATTAACAGAACGACTGCTGGGTGCTCAGAGCTGCGTGCCTCTAGAGTTTGCACGTAGACCAAGGTCTCTCAGAGAAATTGACAGATGGAAAGCCACAGAATTTAGGCAATTTTTATTGTACACGGGTCCTGTTCTGCTCAAAGATGTACTGCACACCGCAGTGTATGAACATTTTCTGCTTCTGTTTGTGGGAAATTTCATACTTAGCAATAATAGCCTGATCGAGGACTACTTGGGCTACGCCAATTACATATAGGGTCTTTTTGTGTCTCATTTTGGAGAGCTGTATGGCCCTAAATTTGTCTTCTACAATGTTCACAATTTAGTGCATCTTGCACAAGATGTAAAAAACATGGTGCTCTCGACAGCTTCAGTGCTTTCCAATATGAAAACAACCTGAATAAAATTAAAAAGCTCATTAGGAAACCTAGCTGTCCTCTGAGTCAGATTGTAAAGAGACTATCCCAGAAACCATGGAGTGACAGCATGGAGAAAAAGACAAGGGTGACAAAAGAACATACCTCTGGTCCTCTTTCACCACCTTCCTGTGGTGCAACACAGTACAAAGAACTGGCAACCTCACTCTTCACTATCAAACTTGACCAAGCCAACAGCCATATATATTTTTTTAAGGTTATTTGTAGATAGTACTGCAAGCTACACATCAAAAGGTTCGGATATGTTCTAAAATAGTAATATACTTTTAATATTTTGTGATCAACAATGAGATCAAAAATAATTTATTAGATCATAAATCTAATTTTCGTATTACCTAATTTTATGCCGCAATATCTGATAATGAAAAATTGATGTTATAGATAATCATTATTCTTGATGCGCTACATGTCATGGTACAGAGGGCCCATACCGTGAGATGTAGAGCATCAAGAATAATGATTATCTATAACATCCATTTTTTTAATGAAAACATTGATTTCAAGCTTTTGAATGGCTGTCTAGATGGAAGATTATTTATTTAGGTATTATCCGACAGAACACATTTAATTTTCGGGTCTGGGGTCTGGCTTCACAGTACAGCTTACAATGTACCTCATAAGGCTGGGCGATATGGAGCAAAAATAATATCTCGATATTTTTTAGCTGAATGGCGATATACGATATATATCTCGATATTTTTTCTTCCCAAAAGGTAATAACAAAGAGGCAGTAATAAGTCAAATCTACGTCCCAAATGAGTTGCGCGAAGAAGAGAGGCAGGACAGGGCGGAAGTTGTTAAAAGAGAAACTCAAGTAAATTCACTATTCACAGTGTTGTGCGTGACCGAGTTCAAAAGAACGCATTCATTGAACACGCTCATTTTTTCGTGAACGTTGAACTGAACGAAACACATTTTTAAATAACTTGAATGTGAATTAGTTCACATTATGTGTCATGAACGGTAGACATCACTGTAAATGAACGTTGGAATTTGTTTCCATTGAAAACTGAGTGACATCTGTTTTTTCTTTTGAAACGCAACGAGAGAAAGTTCCTCCCTTCTGTATTCTCGCTGGTGCCGCTTAAATCATGCATCACCAGACAGAAATGGTTTTGACGTTGTGTGCGCAATGCATTGTGGGCAACGTAGTGTCCGCATGAGAATAGTTAACATACTGGCTAGTTAATAACATACTGGCTTCCGCACGACCTTACCCGTGATGAATTGCAGCAGAGCGGGGTAGGCATAGCACTTATAAGAACGTATAGTGATTTCTAGCTTGTAGTTGTCACGTCTGGCTCCGCCCCCTTCTAGTCTTGTCGTTTTTATGTTTTCCTTGTTCTTGTTACGCCCCTCTGTTTCAGCTGTTCCGTGTTAGCTTGTCTTAGTTTTACAAGTGTGTGTGTGTGTGTATTGCCTATGTCCAGACTATACCTTGAGGGATCATTGTCGTTTCTTTAGCTCCTAGTTGGTGTGTATATGTCCAGACTATACCTTCAGGGATCATTGTCGTTTCTTTAGCTCCTAGTTGGTGTGTATATGTCCAGACTATACCTTCAGGGATCATTGTCGTTTCTTTAGCTCCTAGTTGGTGTGTATATATAGCCTATGTCCAGACTATACCTTCGGGGATCATTGTCGTTTCTTTATTTCCTAGTTGGATGTGCACGGTATTCACGCCTTATCTGTGATTCGTGGTTTTGATTAGCTTCGTGTTTGTGTATGGTTAAAGTCTCTGTTCCATTTTCAGGTTCGTAGTGTTTTAGGTTTTCAGTTCATGTTTGGTCTCCGTGTTCTCTAACGTGATATCGTGCCTGGCAATACATGTATGTTCTGTTAGACTTCGTGTTCATGTATGGCCGTTACTTGCTTCCCGTGTGTTTGTTCATGTCAGTGTATGTAACAATTAGTTGTACTCTTGTGTTTGGTCTAGTTTTGTGCCCTTGTCATTTCCGCTGCCTTTCAGTGTATTAAGCGTTATTTCTCTATTCATCATGCCACGTCATTCGTGGTCCACTCGCGTGTCGTCTGCAACTGTAAGATGTGAAATAAAATCTAATGAGATTGTACTATCTGCTTCGCATTTGTGTCCGCCCCTTGATTGCGCAACAGCCAAATCGTGAAAAAAGTATTTGAATATCTCACGAAAAAAAGTAAAATTAACTGAACTTTGAACTATTTCATAATTAAAATTGTGAACTTTGAACGTGAACTGTTCATGAAATACTTCCACACTACTGATGTAGCTCCTCGTTTAGGAACTAAATCATTCACAGTGTGAGCACTGCTGCTCTCTCCGCTGTTGGCCATGTTTATTTTGCGCGCTGCACGCACAACCTGCGTCCTTGCGTCATAATGTCGCGATATTGCGAAATCCTATCGAATAAAGAAATGTACCGGTATTTTTGTGAACGATATTATATCGCCCACCCCTAGTACCTCATAGTGGAGTTTATTAAGGAGGGGCAAACTGGACCAGTGGCAAAGTCCTGGTACATGGATGGGTTCTCCTGGTGGCCTCCCTATAAAGATCAAAGCCGACTTTTAAAAAAAGTGTTAAAAAAGCTGAGGTTCCCCAGCCAGATAAAGGGTGGAAAAAACACAGTGTGCGAATCCTTTATGAATCAGGTAATAAGGACATGCATATGTTAACATATACAATACAAAATATTATTAGGACCTTATCATAGCATGACAGATGGTTCTTTTTCATGGCTGTCATTATTTCCCCCCAGAATCATTTGATAAGGTTTTTTTCTAAATGGAAAAAGTCGTGCTATACATCAGATGTTAACTCTGACACAGAGGTTCTAGGAAAGAGAGTCAGCAAGTAAGCTGTGCATTCTATACAATTAATGTTTTAAAACAATTCTGTGATAGAACCAGTTATTAACATACTTTTACTTGTAGAAGAAAAGTATACTCTTCATCGGACAAAGATGAAATGCCACCTATGAAAAAACAAATTCCTTCTGCCCCAAGACCCCCAGCCCCACCACAGACATGTAGATGTCACAGTGAGGTGTGCCCCCTACTGGCCGCCTCCGTCCACAGCGGCTGTTGTTGTTGTTTGGTGACGTCATGTGCGTCCCTCAGGTGGGCGGAGCCCGTGATCCGTCTTACCTGAGGGTCGTTTGTTTGCCTATATATGTCTTGTCTTTGTACCAGTTGACCGCTGGTCATTATATCCTTAATTTGGATCTTTTGCACGGGTTTTGGTTTGCACACTTTCTATTAAACCATCCTTTTTCCCCTGAGACTTGGTGTGATCGCTTCCTTTTAGTTGCTCACCCCTGCCCGTCACAGAATGACCAGCCACCCTTCGGAAGCCGCCAGTCTCTTTTTCTTTCTCCTTCGTTCGTGGTCATGTCTCGTGGTAAGTGTTTGTCTGCGTGGTGTTTTGTGAAGTGTTCCGTCGTGCTTATGTGTTGTGTTTGTGGCACGGCGAGGACCAGGGCTGTCTGCCCTGGGAAAACTCTTCGTGTTTGTCGTTTGTTTGTTGGAAGAGCTCCGCCGTGCTCGTGTTGTGTTTGTGGCACGGCGAGGACCAGGGCAGTCTCCCTGGTAAGCTCTTCGTCTTGTGTGGTGTTAGTGTGTCCAGGTGAACGGACGTGAGGATCTGTGTGCGTGCGCGTTTGTTATATGTTAAGTGTTTTGTGTGTGTGACGCGGTCGCCGCTCGTCACTGTCGCCTCGCTCCCCGTGTGTCGTGTGTTTTATGTGGGGAGCGACTGCGACTCTGAGCGGCGCGTCACTGTCGTTTATGTGTAGTGCACACAAGTATCGGTCCCGTTCGTTCAGTGTCTGCACACTAAGTTCTGTTTGTCTAGTCTTTGTGTGCATGTTTTGTCCTAGCGTGTTGTCAACTGTTAAATGTGTAATTCCACGCATGCTTCTCCCCTTAAATGTGTGTTTGGGGGGGGACCGGCTGTGGTCCCGAGGGCGTCGCTCCCGAGGGAGGCCCTGAATACGGTAGGGCGCGTTTAGAGCTGTTTGTAGTTAATGTTACCACCACAGTCACTACTGTACAATAGCTAGCTCTTAGCCTTGCTAGTTGCTATTTAGCTGTAGCCATAAACACAGCATGAGCAGCGATGACGTGCTACACATTTTGTGCAGTTACGCTATATTGTTGTTGCTTTCACGGGAATGCTTGTGTTTAATATTTGTTATTTTTTACGTTCAAGATTCCCCTTCCACTGACGAGGCGAGCGGAGTTGGCGGAAAATGTTTCCTTTAACCGGGCTTTCCTCGGGGTGCTTGGCGAACTTGTGAACACCATGCAAGACAGACGCCAGTAAAAGCACACAAAATGTTGCTTGTAGTACTATAAATATTTATTTCATATAAAGCTATACGTATATATTTGCTTTTTGCACTTTTTTTTAGCTATAACTATATTATTTACATATGTTGTACTTTAAATATCTATATTTCATAATAAAGTTTGATTTCATTTGATTGTATGACTGATGCTTTTTATGCAGGGTGTGTTCAGCCTGTTTGAGTAATACCAAATTATTATCAATAATTAGAGCAACCACATACAATAATGAAGATAAAGATAAATAAGATACAATAATGCTATGTGTTAAGGGGCATCGACCGGTGTTGTGGTCGCATACAAATGATGTCACGACACTACAACCCGCGCGCCAACAGCGACTCCACCCACATTGTGGTGGTCCACCATTGTAATGGAAACACAACGCGACCGTACCGTTCCGTTGCGAATCGACCTGTATCGAACCGTACCGCGCCAAGCAGGCCCTAATGGAAATGCACCATAAGAGTTAATGTGCCTTACACCCACTTTTGGGCAAATGTTCACACAAGTTGCCCACACGCAGCATTGGCCAAGGAGCCAGTTTTCCATCTCTGCACCTGTTCCCTTCTGTACTCTCCCCTCCCACCTTCCTCTCATTATATTTGATGTATTATATTGATATATTATATTTGATGATATAATTATATCTCTGTCCTTCTTCCACCTGGCCCTCTCTTTTTCAAGATACTGTCTTCTTCTGTCAGGGTCAGCATCACGTCTGACGTTTTGCTATTTCAGCTCCTCTTTGACTTATAACTAAAACAGATGCAGGACACCCTTAAACCAGCAGTCTGACTTTAATTGTTATTGTTAACAAGAGGTGTGTATAATGTTATTTTATTACGTTATTATTGTCATTATTGTCACAAAACTATCCACCTGTCCCCCCTGTCATGCATCATGTCCACCCTATCAGGGAAGTATTAATGACAGGGTGGACAACGATAGGGTGGACATTTTCAGCTAAAATTTGCCATTGCTAAGCACATGGGGGCCCCTCAGCTAGCAGAGTTAGCAGTAGTGAAGGTGACCTCAAAATAAATATGACAATATTTAAAAATTTTGAAAAATAATAATATTTTTAAATATTTCTCCATGATAGGGTGGACATGTTAAGCTCGACACCATGCAACAAGAAAGACAATATGAAGAAAATTGTGAAATTAAGGTGTAAATACTTACTGATAAGGGGTCATATGTGTCAGCCATCACTGAAGATCATCAAATTGGTGGTCGTGATGTCACAGATGACATCAGCTACCGCATTAAAGGGCCAGTTACAACATAATGACAGGGTGGACACTGATTTGAGGGACATGCATTAAATACTTAATATTTATATTAAATATCTGTTGGAAACTACTAGAATTACCCATTCATGAAAGTTCTTGTCAATAATAATAAGACCACAAAAAAATTATTTTAATTTTGTTTAATTTAATGACTTATTATACTCATAGCTGCTCCCACTATTGTGAGAGGGACATGGCAAAATTGCCTACACATACTTAAAGAAAATAGTACAAATTAATAAAAAATAACTCCCAAGATGGTAAATATAGTATAGATATATATGTGTTAATGATTATACATTCGTAATAAAAACTCAAAACATCATTATTTTACATTAAATGGAAAATAAATGTGTGATTCTGACTGGGACCTTGAAAGGCACTTTATAATGATAATGACCCCATTATGCTCGCTTTGAGGCAGACAACACCTCCCCTGCTGCCAAACTCGATCAGGAGAACCACCCTTTTACCATCTATGTGTCCGAGGTGGCCAGATCCTTTATGTCCTTAAACCCACGCAAAGCTCCGGGTCCTGATGGCGTCCACAGCCGAGTTCTCAGAGCATGTGCCAGCCAGCTTGCTGGGGTCTTCACCAACATCTTTAACCTCTCCCTAAGTCTGTCAGTGATTCCCACATGCTTCAAGAAAACAACGATTGTCCCAGTTCCAAAGAAACCAGCCGTCACCTGTCTAAACGACTACCGTCCTGTCGCACTTACATCAGCAGCCATGAAGTGCTTCGAACGGCTCATAAAATCACACATCTGCTCTATTCTTCCCTCCACCATAGACCCTCAACAGTTCGCTTACCGACCCAACAGATCCACAGACAACGTCATTTCACTGACTGTCCACAACGCTCTCACACACCTGGACAAAAAGAACACATGTTAGAATGCTGTTCATAGATTACAGCTCAGCGTTCAACACCATCATTCCAGCCAAACTCATAGAACTGGGTATCAGCACACAGCTATGTAACTGGATACTGGACTTCCTGACGAGCAGACCCCAGGTGGTGAGAGTAGGAAACAGCTTCTCCTCTACTCTGACTCTAAGCACTGGTAGGTGCTGAAGAGGGTGGTGAGGACAGCAGAACACATTATCGGGAATAAACTACCTGCCATACACCAGTCTCGCTGTTCAAGGAAGATCCACAGAATCCAGAAGGACAGCACTCACCCAGCACATGGACTGTTCACCTTACTGCCATCAGACAGGAGGTACCGCAGCATTCAGGCCAAAACGACGCTGTCAATAAACAGTTTCTACCCACAGGCTATCAGGCTTCTAAACAAAGTGGGCAAATAAAGACAATAATTAATATAAATTCTGCACTGCAATCGTCTTACGAACTTTTTTTTTCACTCACTGAGCCACTACCTCTATCAATGCAACAGTCACTTTAAAAGATCACAGTCACTTTAATACATCTTGTGCAATTTTAGTTTTGTTTTGTGTACTGATGTGTATATAATTGCATATAATATGTCTGTATATATATTGTACAAATTTGATTCTCTATGTTATCTTTCTTCTCTCTTTTCACTATTATATTATTAAGCTTCATTATTGTAGAGTGTATCCCTAACTCTCACCATAAGAATTTCAATGTACACATGTCCCATGGAGTGCAAATGACAAATAAACTTGAAACTTCAACTTAAACGCTTGTCGTTTGAGTCTACCCTGTGCTTTAGCCCATGTTAGAAAATAAAAACACGTGAACCCTGGTATTTTTACACTCATTTTCGCTGCTGATGTATTTATTGGTTCATTAAGACGTAATGGTTTTGACTGAGCCATCTGGAATGGCGAAAACGGTCTCTCGCATTTAAAGCCTGGTTTATACTTTTGCGAGCGACTCCGCCCACCTCGCGCAACCCTGCACGAGCGGTGTAGACGTTGTTCTCCGAAACGATAGGTGGCAGTGGAGAATAAAAAACCCCTGCAAAACCGGTGAAAGAACATTTTTACCTGACCAGAGACCGTATATATATACACATCAGGCATCAAACGTAAATATGGCTTTGCAGTGTTGTCTGAAACGATACGTTAACAAATACGAGCCTCTTGTAATTCCAGGACGAAACATGAGAGAACGTGAAGACGTTAAGATTGGGCGTTTTGAAAATAAACAACCATTAAATAATGTGATAAAAAAGCGAATTATTTCGATTCATTTCGAGTATATGTATAAATATTTAACTGAATTAAGTTTAACGTGCTGGGAAATATTGAAATGGACCTTTAAAGTGACGAACAAGTGCTTTAATTCCACCTTGTAAAGGTGTATGAACCCGGCAAACATGACTTTGTCCATCGCGCTGAAGCGCGGCGCGCGCACGAAGTTACAAATTTCAAGAGGTGCACGACCTCGCGCACGGGCGGAGCCACAGCGATTACGTCATTTTCGCCGCAAGTATAAACCAGGCTTAAGGATCTGGCTCCATACATTAAATCCATTGACAAGACAGTCAAAAAAAATGTAATGGATTTTACTATATTTTACGGAGCCCGTAAGGTGGCATCATGTATAAAAGGTGACATCATGTATAAAAAAAATAATAACGCGTGGCCACGACTTACTAACGCGTGGGAACGAGATACTAATGTCGCCTTTCCCACGCGGCAACAAAGTTTATTTTTTCACAGCAAAGCAAGCAGATCCCAGGGATGTTCGCGAACTGACTGCCCAAGGAAAGTAAACCTGGCTTTATATAAAGTAATACTTAATTATCTTGTTCGCATGCGTTAGTAAGTCGTGGCCACGCGTTATTATATTTTTTACATAATGTCACCTTACGGGCTCCGTAATATTTTATGGAGAGAATTCAGTGCCTATTCGAAAAGTAATCGCTACTAGGCAAAAATGGAAATGCAATCCACAAAATGCATTGCTTTTCCATACAAACATGCAGAATACGTGCCACAATGAAATGCAAAAGCACTATTACATTACGTTTCAATGCACTTTATCTCTTTATTGGAAAAACAATACACAAGAATTACCATTCAAAACCAAAACGCTGAATTTGTGCCAGAATTGAATATAATACAGCTCGAAATGTAATCACGGCACCGAGGTATTGCTTTTCACCGTACGGTATTTCTGACATAAATGTCTCCTTTAAATGTAATGATCACGAGATTGATTTAAACACTGATGTGATGAAAACATGCCACAATGAAAAGTAAAAGCTCCAGGATTTGTATTTAAAGAAAGAAACGCTGAATTCGTGCCAGAAGCCACCCTGAAATACAATGGACTGAACGTCATTGTATTCTATTGTGTGTCTCTGCGAAGCTGTATTCATGCCAGAATGAAATCTAATCACAGTCCAATAGGAACGCTCGCCTGAATTTGGGGCGGGGCTTAGACTCCAGTCAGAAGCAATCGCTCATAGTTGGACTTGAAAGCAGCAGAAATGTCTTTTCACGACAGAATAAAAGGAAATAAACAGTCTAATTGGACAAATTGAGGCTGGTGCAGTTACAGACGACTACGTGCTTAACTTAATTATTCCCTATCTACCAACCTATCTACAACTCTAACCATCTATCTACCTATTAATCTACCTACATCTCTCTTTCTATCTATAACCATTGTGTCCTATCTATCTATATCTCTATCTCTCTAAATCTCTATGTCTCTATATCTCTGTCTATCTCTATCTCTCTCTCATTTCCATGTTAACAGCACCTACACCACAACAAGGGCAAACAAGGTGGAACATGCCCAATACGTACACATGGCCATCTCAGGACACAAGACAAGGCCAGGATGTTCTTCATCATACAAATGGTGAGTTTACCTAAAACTTTACAAGCCATATACACACATGCACCTCCTTGTATCTATGTATACTGTCTATTTTATCAGCTCCATTTTGGAGCATGTTATAGTTTTTATAGATATTTGTCAGTATGTATAAATAAACACTCATATTTACAATCACTTCTTAGATTACTAAAATTAATGTTTAAATAAACCTTGTACTGTAAACAGCACACACTGCACAACAGGGACCCTCAAGGCGGTTCATCAATAATCAGTGCACATGTAAGTTTGGTCTTTAAGACAAAGTAGTTTATAAATTGCTTACAATGAGTAAAAGGATAACTTCTATCTTATTTTTGCAGCTGTAGACAGAACAGTGTTAGAGGCAGTGAGAGAGATGGACCTGAAGATTACTTACCTCACATCACTTGTTGAGTTTCTTGTGGGTGGCTGGCGAATTTTGCCCCCACAACAGGTCCAGGATGAGGAGGAAATTAAAGTTTTTCCACTAAATTCAATGGAGGCCCTAGAAGTTTTAGAGAAAAGACTGTTAGTCAATGGGCTGAAGCAGAGGATGGTAACTTCATTTATAGATGATTTCCCATTACAGTTTTTCTCAGTCGATTTGGTTCATTTCTCAGATCAGAATTGAAATTCTCAAAACTGTTCATTCAGTCTCCACATCACCTAATCACTTGTGCACATCATAATTGCATTTCTCATTGTGTTTCACATTTTGCAAATGTTTTTGTACATTTTGCAAATGGACATGGACAATTGTCTGTTTTTTACATTATCAATTGCTTATGTTATGTTTATTAAAATGTATTGTACGGATTGTCTGTTTGGATTGTCTTACTCTCCAAAACATTTAGTCTTTAGGTCATCGCCTTGGTCATTGCATGCAAAAGTGCTGAACATGTTGTCATAATCTCTAAGGCATCATTTTACTTTTTTTTGTTGTTACATTTTGGTAATTTTATCCTAACTTGATTAAATGATTCACATGTGAACATTCAGTTACAGTAAGAAAGGGAATTTGTGAAGGTTTAGATCAACCAATAGTTTCAATGGTTTTTGGGATTTGGACCCATAGTATTGTTAACCTTGTAAATCCTGTAAAGCGCTTTGTGACAACATATGTTGTGAAAAGTGCTATACAAATATATTTGATTTGATTTGATTTCAACCACAGGCCAGAGGTGCGTCTCATGAACTGTTACTGTAATTGGCAAACATTTTTAGATGCTAAACATTGCAGTATCACAAAGTCTCATAATGGAAACACGAGGCCATGTACAGGGTGAACAGCCAAGAAGAGGACGAAGACTATGTGGTGTAAGGCTGAAGGGACAAAACAGTAAAATAAGGGCAACAATTGTGGACCATGTTTTACATGTAAGTCATGGTCTCACAATGGCTGAAGCTGGTCGCTGGGTGCAGCTGAATATTGGAAGAACAACTGTGTCTGTGTTCAATCGTTCAAACATTTCATAGAGAAAATGTATGTAAATTCAGAAATGTGCATTCTGCTGTAATGCTGCACACTGACATTACAGTAATTCTGACATTATAAAATTTTGTGTATTGCATTTTTGCATTCTTATACCATATAGGACATAAAAATGAGCTCATAGGGGTGGCAGAGGTTCCATTTTCTGTATTTTCTCTGGAGGTTGTATGTGCTCAGGTTGTTTTGAATGTGTAGAGTAAGTTTCTAATTTTGCAGTTTTTCCAGTCAGCTGTCTGTCTTTTCTGAGTTTCAATCAGATTTGTTTTTGTCAACAAATTGCAGTGCAAACAATACAGTCAAACAATATTGCTATACAAACTTGATTCCAGGCCAATTTCTTTCTATCAGTCTCCCACATGTGTAACTTTTGTGTTCTTTGTATTTTGTGTGTAACGTAGTATTTAATTTGATATACCACAGAATATTGACTGAGAAAAACTGTAAATCAAATCTAGCTACCACCAACTCTCTGTCTCCACAAATATGGACTTGTGCTAACGGGCCGCCCAATGGAGAATGCATTACCTTTTGAGTCTTGGTCCTCCCGAGGTTTCTTCCTAATCCCCACCATCATATGGAGTTTTTCCTTGTCACTTTTGGCTTGCTATTTAGGGAACTGGACCCATACGATTGTAAAGCTGCTTTGTGACATGTTTTGTAAAAAGCGCTATATAAATAAATTTGACTTGACTGACTAGCTAGCTAGCTATCTATCTCTATCTAGCTATCTATCTCTATATCTCTGCAGAATATCTGTCAATATCTAAACATTTTCTAAAAAGAAGTGCAAATATTTTAGCCAAGATTGTATACAGTTTTATATTATTAGTAAAAATCTTCTAATCACTTACTTTAAGTCAATACAATAAATAAGATATTAACTGATTTTAAAAAGGAACCCTGATTACTAAATGCAAAACATAATGCTATGTTATGAAGTGTGTCTCATGTTACGTACTAGTAAGGTTACACAACAGGTAAAATCATCCTACCTACATTTTCACTATAAGCACGTTCTGGTAAGGTTAGACAACAGGTAAAATTATCCTACCTACATTATCATCACTATAAGCACGTACTGGTAAGGTTACACAACAGGTAAAATCATCCTACCTACATTATCATCACTATAAGCACGTACTAGTAAGGTTACACAACAGGTAAAATAGTCCTACCTACATGATTGTCGAAAGCACGGTATAATTACAGGATTTATAAAGTAATATATAATGTATTTTAACATATATACGCGCTGTGGTTGAGCATCTACATTATCGCCGAAAGCACGTTATAATTACAGGATTTATAAAGTAACATATAATGTATTATAACGTATATACGCGCTGTGGTTGAGTATTTCGAAACGGTAGGACAAATTTTCACGGTAGCACAAATCCACAGATATATCTGTAAATTCGTCCTACCGCCGTGCTCTGGACAATGACGTAATTTTTCATGCGCATGCGCAGTACATCTGGTAGGTCAGTTTGACCGATAGGATAGATTTTTTCATTTTTTATTGTTGATTTTCTGTTAAATAAACATGTTAAAGGAAAATCCCTTTGACTTAATTTTGTTTTGGGGTAATAATAATATTAATTAGTTACATAAAATAATATATCAATTTTTCCAGTGTAGATTTCTGTTTGAGTCTTTAGGCTTCTTAATGGCTCATACGATCTCGCTGTTTATGTATTTCATAGCTTTAACTTGGGGAGGAAGAAGAATATAAAATCTAGCTTTAAATGTAATTTAATCTAAGAAGGTTTGATTTTAAATGCCGCATTCAGGTATTTTCAGATGCTGCATTTTAGCTATACTGTACATATGAGCAGGGTCTGAGTGGGTCACTTTTTCAGCCCGGGAGATTCATGTCCAAATTCGGCCCAAAATTATTTTTCCCTCCCAATTGGCCCAAACTAGAGATTGACATGAGCCGGCCCATCGGGAATCCTCCCGAATCTCCCGATTAGCCACTCCGGCTCTGCATATGAGTCTGGATTGCAGCGTATGAACGTCATTTTGGCATCCAAGCCTGACGTTTAAAAGATGTACTGCAGATGAATAAACACTGTATTAAATAGTCTAGGAGAGATCTCATAAGCGTCTCCGAGATGCAGGCGCGATCATGACGCAACCAGATGGGTCTGGAATGCATCTGCTGAAGGTCTTTCACGATCCACCAGAGACGTATTGCCGATGAGCACACGCTCTATTAAATCTTTCGCACTGACCATTACCTTCTGGGTGGTAGGGCGTGGTTCTGCTTTTCTCAACCCCATAGGTCTCAAAGGCGTTTTAATAGTTCCCCCTCAAAGTTACGGCCCTGATCTGAGTGGATCCTTCTCGGAACCCCATACACATAGAATCATTTCTCAGTGAGTATTTTTACCATTGTAGTGGCCTTTTGATCAGCCACTGGGTAAGCTTGGGTGAACTTGGAAAACATGTCCGTAACGACTAGTACATTCTCCAGTCCATTACTGGCCCGTTCCATAACCGTGAAATCGATGGCAAGGATTTCCAGGGGCCTAGTAGCCAACAAGCTACCCATAAAAGTTCTCACCTTAGGTTGGTTAGCTTTTGCCACAGAGCACCGCACACACTCACTACACCACTGCCAGACGTCATGCCACATCTTTGGCCAGTAGCACCTCTGCTGAACAAGATCAGTGGTATGATCCACCCCCTGGTGGCCATGGTTGTCATGCAGCCCTGTAAGAATCTCAGCTTGTAAGGCTGCTGGCAGCAATACCTGCAGGATTGCGTCTTTGGCTGGTGGTAGCTGAAACTTCCTATACAGGACTCCTTCCTTCTCCACAATCCTATTCCATTGCTTTACCAACTCCCTCACCCCTGGCACTTCTTTCTTTATTTCCAGCGCAGTTGGCACCCGACCTCTTTTCCAATACACTGAAAATGCAGCAATACATGGATCTGCTGCCTGTAGGACATTTAAGTCAGCCTTACTACGGATGGGAATAGCATGTATAGCCTGAGATGCCACACATGGCATGTCCCCTTCTGCAACAGGCCCAGCTGTGGGAAACTCACAGGGAATGGAGATCCCTGCCATGCCTTCGACAAAAGAGGAGTCCGTAACAGTAGGAAGCCGTGACAGGGCATCCGCATTGCGGTTGGCTGTCCCAGGACGATACTTGATATCGTAATCAAAGCAAGCTAACTGGGACACCCACCTCTGCTCCACCGCACCCAACTTTGCCGACTGCAAGTAACTCAACGGGTTGTTGTCAGTGTAGACTGTAAACTTGTGACCTAAAAGATACTCTCTAAACTTCTCCGTAACAGCCCACTTAAGAGCCAAGAACTCCAGTTTCATGGAGCTGTAATTCGACATGTTACGTTCACTAGGTCGCAAGCCACGACTAGCAAACGCAATAGGTTGCAGCTGCCCCTCCTGGGTTCCTGGGATAGAACAGCCCCCAAACCTGCGTGGCTAGCATCAATCTCTACTACAAAGGGCAGAGTAAAGTCAGCATACCCCAACACGGGAGCACTGACCAACCTGCCCTTCAAAGCCAGAAACCCTCTCTCACAAGCTTCGTCCCAGTGGTGATCTATACGGCCCTGTCCCCCAAGCCTAGGTCGCTTCCGGGAACCCTCTAGGGTACCCACTAGTTTATGCAGGGGTGCTGCCAAGGAAGCAAACCCTTCCACAAACCGCCGGTAATATGATGCAAAGCCTAAAAAGGACCTTAGTTCTTTGACTGTGGATGGTCGATTTCACTCAGCAACTGCCCGAATCTTTTCTGGATCAGTGGATACACCAGCGGCAGAAATCACATGACCCAAATAGTTAACTTTAGTTTGAAAGAAATTACACTTCTGCAATTTTAATTTCAAGTTGTAGTCCCGTAGGCGACCCAGGACCATCTCTAACCACTGGATGTGTTGCTGGAACGTCTGGGAGAAAATTACTACATCATCCAAGTACAATAGTAGTGCATGGAAACTCTGATCCCCAAATATGCGTTCCATTAGCCTCTGGAATGTGCCGGGCGCATTACATAACCCAAACAGCATCCGGTGGAACTCGAACAGGCCGAAGGGCGTACAAAACGCAGTCTTTTCCCTGTCCTGCTCTGCTACAGGGACCTGATTATAGCTGCTGGCTAAATCTAAGGTGCTAAACCACTTTGCTCCATTCAAGGCATCCAGTGACTCCCTGCCAGCTATGGAGATTCCTTGAATATTACTGTTAATAATATGAGTTGCGAGAATTTGTGTAGAAAGTAAAAATAGATAGGGAGAAAGTGGACATCCTTGCCGGATACCTCGTTTGAGGTTGAATCTGGGGGTCATACCATGTTTTAATTTGATAGAGCTATTGCTGTTAGCATACAGGGTTTGAATGGCCTTACCAAAGTAAGTACCAAAGCCAAACTTTTCTAGAGAACGAAAGATAAATTGATGTTCTATTGTGTCAAAGGCCTTATAGAAACCCAGGAAGAGAATGAAGCTGTTATCAGCTATCAAGTCAGAGTAATCAAGCACATCCAGTACAAGTCTGATGTTGAGATGTGACGATTTCTCATAAAGCCTGACTGTGTTTCGCCAATAACTGTGTCCAAGACTACTTTAAGTCTCTTAGCAAGCATATTGGCAAAGATCTTGTAATCATTATTGAGGAGAGAAATGGGTCTCCAGTTATCAATTAAAAGTACATCCTTGTCAGACTTAGGGATCAACGTGATGATGCCCTGAGTAAGGCATCATCAGATAAGGAATGGGATTCCTGAAAAAAACCTGAAATCTGTATTAAGTTGTTTGGCAAACAGAAATAAAGCTTTACGTTTGTAGTTCTGTCTTAAACCATACCTGTCAAGTGTCCCGTTTTGGCCGGGACAGTCCCGTATTTTACCGCTCTG
Source organism: Brachyhypopomus gauderio (assembly GCF_052324685.1). NCBI lineage: Eukaryota > Metazoa > Chordata > Actinopteri > Gymnotiformes > Hypopomidae > Brachyhypopomus > Brachyhypopomus gauderio. Next base: position 11,326,189 of record NC_135218.1, read on the forward strand.
TCCCGGCGTCGTCCCGTTTTTTTTTTTCCCGTATTTGTCCCGTATTTTCAGTTTTCAATTTTTATTTTTTTAAAGCATTCATGGGCCGCTCCAAACAGAATTCTGTCACTAGCCTCGCGAGAACTGCCACCCAGACTACTGCAGATGACAGTTCTCGCGAGGCTAGTGACAGAATTCTGTTTGGAGCGACACACGAATGCTTTAAAAAAAATAATAATAATTAAAACTTGCGGGTTTAGTGTCGACAGTGGGAGCAAACCTGGAACAACAAATCAGAGATGGATTTAACAAGAGAAGGCAGTCCTGCCTAAAAAGCTAAGCGTACGTGTGAATACCTTGACGAATGGGACAGGGAATTTACTTTCCTAAAGTGGAGCATGAAGGGGCATAGCTACTTATTCTGTAAGATATGTAGCTGGGATTTTAGTGCCTCTCATGGGGGAAGGAACGATGTCCGACAGCACGAACAATCTGCCAAGCACAAACGCGAGATGTCCCCATTTGTAGCTAGAAATACCACTAGAAAATTAATTGTTTTATTCATTTGTAGTTCAAAACATATTTGGGGTGTTTTTTCTTCACTTTTTGCCACTCCAAAGATGTTTTCGTTTCTCCTACAGCCTTGATTGCAGCTATATGCAAATAACTGATTATGCAAATTAGGCGATGATGTCATATACGAGAAATGTCCCGTATTTTTAAATACAAAACTTGAAAGGTATGTCTTAAACCCCTGGCATTAAGAGAAACTATAAAGACAAAGTGAATAGAAAAAGGAAAAAAAACTATCTAATGAAAACTAACTGCTCCATACAAATATCACTTAAAGGGAACCGAGAGCTGCATTATTAACAAGAAATGCTAGCAGAGTTAAACCAAACAACAGGTCAACTGAACACATTGCATCTCTGCAGACTCGTGAAGAGAACTGTAGGATTATTCCTCTAGGCTTGGAGCCAGTTGGTCGCTTGGCGCCGAGACGATGCACTGTATCGATTGCATCAGCGAGCTTGGTCTTCCATTCTGGGAGGACATCCAGACAAATCTCAACTGTCTTCTGCCGTACATCTTCCTTCTCCAGCTCTTTTACTCCATAAAGTCGTAAGTTCCATTTCCGTGAGTATCTTTCCAGTTCAGAAATCCTTAGCCGACTGTCCTCTACCAGTCTTTCCTCGTGAGAAACTCGCTTTTCAAGTGTAGATACTTTTTCTTTTATGTCCTTAATTTCAGCACAGGCAAAATCAATGGTCTTCTTTAAGCCTTCAATTTTCAACACATTTGCACCGACCATTTTCTCAATGTTGTCAGACCTGGTATTTATTAGTGCAGACAGCGAGGCAACTATGTCATCAGCGTTGGCTTGATTGGAGTTATCACGAGTATACATCACCTTCTTTGGGGCTGGCGATTTGCTCGGAGTGACAAGAAAGGAAGGGAAGTCTTCCAGATCGTCCTCAACTACAGGAAGAATCACAGGAGCAGCGTAGCTATACAGGCTATCGATTAGCATATTGCCAGCATTAGCATTAGCTCCAGGCGGCGAGGCTTTTGAACCTTCCAAAGTTCGGCTCCTATTGCGTTTTACAGGCATGTTCAAATTCTCTTCTCTATCCGTGGTATAAGAGTGTCAAGGCAGTGACAGTTTATTAAAGAACAAACTATAACTCCACTGTTAATAAAGACTGAATCTTTGCAGCGCTCGGTGAAAGCGTGTGCTCACTCGTCCATCTTGGCACGCCCCGCGCTCAAAAGGCCCAGCGCGCTATACTTGACTGCGGTTGGAAGGAGTTAATGTTAGTTAGCTCAGCTACCTTAAAGAAAACCATGCCACACTGTGTTGCCGTTGGATGTTATTTCCAGTCGAAAGGCAGTGATATTAGTCTTCACAGTTTTCCCAAAGATAAAAATTTGTGAAGCAGCGTGTGGACGAACACAGCTACCAAAAGACCCGCGGTTTTGCTCTCTTCAGTCCCGATGCGTTTGAGTCATTCAGTAGAGCCTGACAGGTGAGAGAGTTGACGGATGCTGTTGGTTTTAAACGTAGACTAAAACACAGTGCAGTGCCCACAGTTTTCCCACACAGAAAGTCCAAAAGCCCCAGAATGTGGAGCGAGAACCGCACAAAGAAACGTGAACATAAACATGCACTAGATTCTCTCCTGGCGTCCCGGCAACAACGTTTACCGCTAACGTTTACTGCTTCTCCCTCGTTTACCGCTAACGTTTAAACCTTTCAAAGTGTAATATAGTAAATATAGTAATGTAATATTATATCATGTAATATAATATAATATAATATATAAGCCTTTGAAAAGACTATAAAAAGAATGTAAAGTTACGGCCAGTCACTGCAACCATTTGACGGCACTACCTGCTGCGCGGCGTGCCCGTCAGCAGTTATAAAAATGGCGACCTACGTGCAGCGGGAATTTACCGAAAATCTAATAAATCTGCTACTTTTTGTGATTTTTTACGTGTCTTAATAATTTAGAGTAATTACACAATATTAAGGCTTACATATGTTATCAGCCGGGGTTCCCTTTGTAAAAGGCTGTAAAAGCTGTTTTGCTGAGTTCTCTTAACAGTGCACTATTATATTTATTTGATAGTTATTTTAAATTATTTTTTTGTTCCCTAAGGTGGATGGTATTATTTATTTCAGTTCAGTAAAACGTTTTGGATACTATTACCTAGTTTGTGTCACGGTCACAGCTCCGGACCCTTCCCTGTGTGCGTGCCGTTACGTTGTCTGCGTGTCGTTATGTCCATGTTTATACTTCCGTGGGCGTGGGTTGTTTGTGAGCGTGTTCGTTTGTTACACCTGTGCCTTGTCTCGAGGTCACGTGGGTCTGTGTTATTCACCTATTTAATGTGCGTTAGCGCGATGTCTTGTGCTCGTCTTTGTCTAAAGTTTCGTGCCTGTGTGAAAGGTGTATTTTTCTGTTCACACTCCGCACGGAGCTTCGTGTTTGTGTTCAGCAATAAACGTTCTTCATTGCACAGTTCGACGTTCGTCGTGCCTCTCTACCGAGCGTCACAGTTTGTCTTTTTTTACCACTGTAATAGTATTGTTTTTTCTTGTGAGAGGTATTAAAAAGGTCTTAAGTCATTGAATTTGCGATTTTAAAATGTGCAGATACCCTGATTTCCCAGTCAACTTCAGTCTACCACTGGAACCATGTGCAAGGCTGAGCTAGACCACCAGCCTCAAAATTTCTAGCCCTGCTTTAGTGGCTTTAGATAAGAGTCCCACAGCAATACAATATTCTCAATATAATTTTGTGGTTGTGCTTTGATGTACATTGGTGGAGGAGGTGGTAGGACTATGCAAAAATCTGCACATGGGAACAAATATGCATCAGTAACTCACTTGAAAATTTGCATCAGTAACATGTGCTCAATTTGGCCAGTAACATGTGCTCAGTCAGGCATAGAGGTTTTGGCCTTGACAGCACCCAGAAAGGCGGCAGTGGAAGACTTGGACTCCTGGAGTTTCACACCCTCTGGATGAAGCTGCAGAAATACCTGGTACATGCACACACATTACAGCAGGCACTTCCTGTAGAGCTACAGCAATTCCCAGTTTGGCTTTTCCCATGAGTTTGGCATTGGTGCTATAGTAGTCTAAGAACCAGGAGAACCCTCCATTGCTCTGGGGGTTAAACTGTCTCTCCTGCAGTGTCCAAGGCATAACCGCGGGAAGTAGGGGTGCTGGGGGTGCTGCAGCACCCCCTGTGGGCACTACGAGTATAACTTCAAACATCTGTAACTAAAGAAAAACGATAGATACCAAAAAATAAAAATGAATAAAACAAATAACTGAAAAAAAAATCAAATTGTTACTACTACTACTACTACTTCTAATAATAATAATAATCTGGTTACAGTCCTTTCTTCATCCACAGCAGCTAAATGGTGACCGAGTGCGCCTGGAACTTCAATTAAAAATGCTTGATGATGTCATTCAAGGTTCACAGTGCAACAGCGTGCAGGACATAGCAACAAGCATATCTAAGCTCCATCCTCAAACACGAAGTGTTTTCCAACAAGCTGAAAACTGTATAAAGCTTTGCCTCAGCCTTCCTGTCTCAGCCGCTTCATCTGAGAGAACGTTCGCTTGGAGTGAGATTTGAACCTGCAGGCGGTGGCGAGTGTAAATTTTTGAGGGGTGGCGAACGTAAGTTGTCGGGGGGGGGGGGGGGGGGGGGGGGTGAACGTAAAATGGACACAAATTAAGTGTTATATCGCGATCTATCGATCGCTGGTGGTTGGCGCCAGAGCGAACTAGTAACTCATTGAATCATAGATAGGTAAATAGACTAGATTTTTTTTTCGGCGTGAGATATCGGAAGTGTGGCGTGAGAGCGTGTGAAGACGGTCAAATGCGTGAGAGTTGGCAACCCTGAGGTAGGACAGTGGTTTGTCCTGCCGCTGTGCAGAGTGCATTTCTCTGTTAAATAGCTGGTGTATATGTATCTTGTGTGCTGTACTTGCTGTCAAACTCAGAGTGTAGGGCTTGTATTTGCATATTTGCTGTGACGTTGTAAAGCGCAACACTACCCCCCCCCCTTTCAGCACCCCCTAAGCAAAATACCTTCCCGCGGCTATGGTCCAAGGAGTTTCATTCATAGGCACTGGTTGATTTTGCCGAATTAGCTATGAGCTTCATAGCTGTGTGGTACATATGCTCTCGTTACCTCATCAGGAGATCTTTAATCACCGCGATACAGACCGTTCGGGAACTATGAGCTCCCATGAGATGCGAGAAGCACTGGCTGAAGCAGGTAAGGAGTGTTTAGAGCAGTGGCGGATGCAGCCGGCAATTTTTGGACGGGCCAAAGTGTAATTGGGGTGGGCGAACGTAATTTGTTGATCGGGGGTGGGGTGGGGGGTGGGGGGGTGGCGAACGAAAGTTGTTCGGGGTGGGCGGGGTGTATGGTCATTAAATGACTCGCGCGCTATAGGCGCCATCCTGCAGCAATTATAGTTTATTTTCATACGGAAAACTGTATTCTGACCTTGTGATTAGGTGGGCCCAGCTGCCAATCAGGGTGGGCCTGGCCCACCCAGGCCCGCCCGTAGATCCGCCCCTGGTTTAGAGCACAGTTCTCCAACGTCAGCTCAGCCTTCAGCCCTACTCTGAAATACCTACTAAAGAACTTCATAGTTACCTGATAGCAACTGGAGTCCCTTGTTAACAAGATAGTTTTGATTGTTGTATTATAGTAATACCTGTTGACTGTAAGTTGATAACTTGTTGATAACCTTATTAAATATTTGTGCTTTCTCAGGTTTCCAAATAAACACTCCTGTACTCCAGGTGATCATCTCACACTATGCTGACCAGCAGAGTGCCATCGACTTTGACTGCTTCGTGGGCTGCCTGATCCGTCTGGAGATGCTCTTCCATGAGTTGATTCAAGCAAACTAACCAGGGATTAGGCAGGCAGCCCGAGTGTTATATTCCTGAAACCTTACCCATTAGTAGACTGAAATCATGTCTCCCGATTACCACAATTCTGCACTGAGTGTCAGTGAGCAGGAGTCAGTGCTTACAGACTTGGCAGGTTTTTTCAGATTTTATAAGTAGTCAGATTTCTTATCTACTTATTTTTTCTACTTTGCTCAGAAATGTTCCAGATGTTTGATAAGAACAACACAGGGAAGATTGAGCTGGATATTCTGCAGGTACTTTTATGTTCATATCTAATTGACTTTATTAATGAAACACTGTATTTTAGTTCAACGTGTGTGTGTGTGTGTGTGTGTGTGTGTGTGTGTGTGTGTGTGTGTGTTCCAGTGGCTTTGCTTGGCTCTAAGTTGAACCCAGAGTTCCTTCCTCTGGATAAGACAGTTCTGCAACTTTTAAGATTACATTATTAACTGAAATTATGGGATCTATGCCCTGCTGTTCCAGAGTTCCAGTTTCCCATGACACTAATAATTTACTAATGAAAATGCTATTGGCAGAAATAAAAGTTATCAGAAAAATGTTGGTCTTCTGGTGCTTTATCCAAAATGTGTAATGCAACAATACAAATTCTGGAAATATCTGACGTCCCCTTCTTACACGGATATAAAGAGTTAAGTGCCTTCCGCGCAGGCTGTAGTTCTGGGAATAATGTCCGGAATCGCGACAACTCTCCAGCACGTTCGCGCACGGTCCAAAGGCATAGGCACCAGCGCGTGCGCGGTCCAATACCTCGATCAAGACTACGAGATACTCAAGTGGACCTGTATAGAGAGCGGCTGCTTGTTTGAGGACCATGTATTTGAAGCATCCTCTTCTTCGCTGGGGTTTAAGGAATTCGGGCCCACTTCTTATAAAGTTCGCAACGTTACATGGTGTAGACCCGAGGTACCGCCCCCCATTTTTTTTGTTTAATGCTTGTTAATATAATTTAAAGAACTAATATATAGCCCAGTTGGAGAGTTTAAGGGACAAATTTCTTATGAATCTCCTTAAAAAACAAAACAAAACCATACAGAGCAATAAGAACAACAGAAACCATAGACATCTCTGATAACCCTAAAAAAGACAAGGGAGAGGTTTTATACCGAATAAATAGAAGAAAGAAGTTAAATAAAAATGTACAATAAAAACAAGATAATAAATCTGTAAATTAAGCAAAAAGGTAAAACACAACTCTAAACAAATTCATAACAAATTGTATTCTCACAGAAATGAATGAAACGTTAATGGAAAAAAACCCAATACAATCCTAAAATGATTTTGGCATGACAATGGTTCTCTCTTCCCATGGAAATATCATGACATAAACACAAAAATGATTCTCAGTGACAGTATCTAAAATTGAAAAAGTATTTTAAACCCGTATATTTTGAACAATTCCAAACAAATGCATTTTTTTATTCTTATTGCTTTAGAAAAATGTTCATATATCTATTATTAGTGTTTTTCATTTATATCTTCCCTAAATACAAGTCACAAGGCCAATGTGGTATATAGCCAGGCTTTTCTAGTTTTGAAAATAAATAAATAAAAAAACAGCACCAATAAAAAGTACAAACAGCATTTACACATTTCAGTATTCAACACAGAAACAGAATGATCCAAGAAATAAAATGAAGGAGAAAAAAAAATACCATCAAAAATAGCACCACCAGAGATGCCATTTTTATATACATTTTACTGCCAGTACTATAACAGCACAAACTGCGTTTCATTGCAAGTCCCTCCAATCAGAGGTTGGTATGTTGGGTTGCTGAGAGTAAACTGGAGTCTTATTGGCTGATTGGTATTGTAAACAATCCTAAGTAAACTGGTTTATGATTGGCTGTTCAAAAATATTAGCAGTAGTAGTAGTACTTAAAAATGCAAATGTAGGAAAAAATAAAGACTAAAATAAAACTAAAATCTTTTTGCTTTCGTTCTCACTCGTCACAAACAGCAGGTTGAAGACCTCCACCTTTACAATGGGGAAACATGCATGCACAAGTTAAGACCATATGCCCGCAATATACATTTGCCAAGTCAAATTATGGACATTTTCACAGGACTGTTGTGAACTTGAAGGTTCTGCATGAGCTTGGATGAAGTGGCTTGGACAGACCAGGCCAGGCAGTGAAGGATGTAACGTGATGAGCAGGTTTCTCTGGAGCACTCACATCACACTCATTACAATAGTATGCTGGCTCATCTTTCACTCTGCTATGGTAGGAGATCTTCTTCCCTTCTGCTACAAGCTGCTCACCTGCACAGCCTCCTCTTTCTCAGCTCTGCGTGAGGAGTGCATCGCCGTGGGAGGAGAACAAACATACCAGCATGGTGGAGCTCATACAGGTCAGTCTGAGCCACCGGAGCAGGAGAAGCACCACGGACATGGGGGTCAATCTGATGGATTATGGTTTACCTGTGAATAATCTGTATGATGTACAGTGGGGAAAATAAGTATTTAGTCAGTCACCAATTGTGCAAGTTCTCCCACTTAAAAAGATGAGAGAGGCCGGTAATTGACATCATAGGTAGACCTCAACTATGAGAGACAAAATGTGAAAAAATTTGAGAAAATCATTTTGTCTGACTTTTAAAGAATTTATTTGCAAATAATGGTGGAAAATAAGTATTTGGTCAATAACAAAAGTTCATCTCAATACTTTGTTGTATATCCTCTGTTGGCAATGACAGAGGTCAAATGTTTTCTGTAAGTCTTCACAAGGTTGGCACACACTGTTGCTGGTATGTTGGCCCATTCCTCCATGCAGATCTCTAGAGCAGTGATGTTTTGGGACTGTCGGCGGGCAACACGGACTTTTAACTCCCTCCAAAGGTTTTCGATGGGGTTGAGATCAGGAGACTGGCTAGGCCACTCCAGGACTTTGAAATGTTTCTTACGAAGCCACTCCTTTGTTGCCCTGGCAGTGTGCTTGGGATCATTGTCATGCTGAAAGACCCAGCCACATTTCATCTTCATTGCCCTTGCTGATGAAAGGAGGTTTGCACCCAAAATCTCACAATACATGGCCCCATTCATTCTTTCATGTACACGGACCAGTCGTCCTGGTCCCTTTGCAGAGAAACAGCCCCAAAGCATGATGTTGCCACCCCCATGCTTGACAGTTGGTATGGTGTTCTTGGATGCAACTCAGCATTCACTGTCCTCCAAACATGACGAGTTGTGTTTTTACCAAATAGTTCTACTTTGGTTTCATCTGACCATATGACATTCTCCCAATACTCTTCTGGAACATCCAAATGCTCTCTAGCAAACTTCAGACGTGCCTGGATATGGACTGGCTTAAGCAGGGGGACACGTCTGGCACTGCAAGATCTGAGTCCCTGGCGTCGTAGTGTGTTGCTGATGGTAGCCTTTGTAATGTTGGCCCCAGCTTTCTGCAGGTCATTCACTAGATCCCCCCTTGTGGTTCTGGGATTTTTCCTCACCGTTCTTGTGATCATTTTGACCCCACGGGCTGAGATCTTGCGTGGAGCCCCAGATCGAGGGAGATTAGTAGTGGTCTTGTAGGTCTTCCATTTTCTGATTATTGCTCCCACAGTAGATTTCTTCACACCAAGCTGCTTGCCTATTGCAGATTCAGTCTTCCCAGCCTGGTGCAGGTCTACAATTTGGTTTCTGGTGTCCTTCGACAGCTCTTTCGTCTTCACCATAGTGGAGTTTGGAGTGTGACTGTTTGAGGTTGTGGGCAGGTGTCTTTTATACTGTTAACGACTTCAAACAGGTGCCATTAATACAGGTAATGAGTGGGGGAAAGAGGAGCCTCTTAAAAAAGAAGTTACAGGTCTGTGACAGCCAGGAATCTTGCTTGTTTGTAGGTGACCAAATACATATTTTCCACCATTATTTGCAAATAAATTCTTTAAAAGTCAGACAAAATGATTCTCTCAATTTTTTTTCACATTTTGTCTCTCATAGTTGAGGTCTACCTATGATGTCAATTACAGGCCTCTCTCATATTTTTAAGTGGGAGAACTTGCACAATTGGTGACTGACTAAATACTTATTTTCCCCACTGTATATAATTCCTAATTTCATGGTCATATGGATTTCTTACAAATTTTCCAGCACTAGAGAGTTCCAGTGTGTGTTCTGCAAGTATTGATTTGAAATCCCACTTCAATTGACAATTTTTCTTGGTAGATTTTCTCTTTTTTCAGAATTTTTTTAACAAATGGTTTATAAGGTCACACATTACGCTACTCTGTCCTGCTGGAGCTGTTGTTGCAGGGTAATGTGATGGGCAAAAATAAAATGGAAGCGATCACGCCAAGTCTCAGGGAAAAAGGATGGTTTAATAGAAAAGTGCACATGACACATGATCCAAATAAAGGATATAATGACCAGTGGTCAACTGGTACAAAGACAAGACATATATAGGCAAACAAACGACCCTCAGGTGAGACGGATCGCGGGCTCCGCCCACCTGAGGGACGCACAAAACACCACAACAGGTGTTGAGTATGGGGGCACTAGAGTATATTCTTATATCTGTAAGACAGATGATAATATGGTGACCAGTAGGGGGCCCGCTGTACCGTGACAGGTAAACACACACTGCCAGTAAACACTCACTCCCAGTAAACACACACTCCCAGTAAACACTCACTCCCATTGTAAACGTACAGCATGTCTTACTCTTCTGTTTACTGATATCAGGATCTAATCCATGTGCCTGTACATGGCTCAAAGTTATTACAGAAACTCTGTTCCACAGTAAGACAAGCACCAAGTCTCTTAGGGATCTCTGATTATTTAAGTGCCTCCTTTTGTATAATAAAATGGTACAGTCTGCTCTGATGTTTAAGTCTGTTTATTGGTGTATATCCTGCAGGTCTGTCTCAGGCAGATGAAGTGGTGTTGGAGGTGGAGGATATCGGGCTCTGTGGGACGTCCTCGGGTAGGTCTCGGGGGGCGGTGTACTCTACCACGTTGGGCAGGCCCGGCACCAGGCAGCAGTTCAGTGCCTTCCGGGAGACACCCATGTCGTGGACCTCACGCCTGCGGGAGGCACAGGGGAGAACATGGTTCATGGCACCGCTCACCCCACTATCAAATATGGCACATTTCATTTAATTTCATTACATTTCATTTCATATCAGACAGGTGGGAACTAACCATTCTTCCTTTTGCCCATCGTAGCACTCCACGTTAAGGATGGTGGTGGTGAAACTTTTCAATCCACCGACCACAAACAGGAGGTCGTCGACCACCTGTGCAAAGTGGATTGTTTTATAAAGGAAAATTTGCAGGAAAATTGAAAAATTTGGAACTTTTTAAAATATGTTTAGCCTAAATAACCTAAACACATGATCTGAATATCTTTTTAGCATGATGCCTGTATCTATTA